>NW_021849308.1:213241-266834 GCF_003651465.1 Formica exsecta | reverse complement strand
TCTTATTTTAATATGTATTATTAATATAATCATATTTTAATTTTTTATATAATTATTTTAATTATTTAATTATTAAATATTATATATGCATCTCTAAATAAAATAAATATTCTATATATAGATAATAATTTTTTAGTAAGAAGGAATTGCTAGATTCTTGACGTGATCTAGCAGATTTCCTTTTGCGTGAGTCGATGAATCTCGATGATCTCAATAGACATTTCGTAGAAAAGCTTTCTTTAAAAAGAAATTATGCTTTCTCACCTGTACGCTCCAGCCGGTCCGCTGGGATGTCGCGGATCCGGATAAGCCGGTGGCACGCCGTATTCGGGCACAGGCGGGGCACCGTATTCCGAAGAAAGACCTTGCGAGACCGGTGCGCCATATTCGTGAGAGATGCCGGCGACAGGTGCGCCGTACTCGAGACCAGGATGTCCACACTTAGGCTCGGGGCAATTGTACCGGCAAACTTGAATCACGCATTGGAAGTGGACGTTCATGCTGTCAGGGAACTTGAAGGCCTGGAAGTAGGCGAAGCTAACAACGGACGCGCTCGGGCCAAAGTTCTTGATCTTCTGGAACCTATAGAAGAAACAGCCTCGTTACTCTTCTTGAACTTTCTCTCTTGGAAATCACATCAATTCTCTCTAACTCATGTATATATTATATACAAAAAGAGAATTATTTTATATACAATACATTTCTTGTATTATTATTTATTTTATACTTTTATATTATATTTTAACGTTATTATAATGTATCGTTCGATATCATATATTTTATATTATGATGAATGATAAAGCAATCATTAGCAATATTAAATTACATATGGCACTCAGGCTCACCTGGACATGATCTTCGGCCTGACGACGCAACCGTACTGATCGACCAACTGAATCGGCGCCCTCTTGCCATCGTGGGCGACGCAATTTCTCACCAACATGTCAAACTTATTCTCGTCATCCTTGATGGCCAGCACCATTGTCATGGTCTGGCCGATCTTTACGATGCCGGACACCTCGCTGGCCCACGGACCCTTGCCGACCTGTATCTGCATCCAACACTGCAGGTTGTCGCCGAGAAAGTTGGCTGTGACGGCGTGCAGCATGTCGACCTGGAACGGCCTGAAGGTGACCGCCTTCTCGTAGAAGTCGTACCAGGTGCAACGCAGCTTTCTCGCTTGATCCCACACTTCCTGCACGTACGGGTCGTATTGCACGATGATCGTGTTCTCCACGTAGCTGCCGGACGGCGTCGGGGCACCGTAAGCCGCGACGTTGTGATTCGCCGATGAGCTCATACCGCACGAGTTGAGGAAGATCTCGAAGGTCGCGCTCAGGTGGCCGGTGCCGGGTTTGAGGTGCACGCAATGCGGATCCGAATAGAAGCCTTTGCTGAAGATCATACCGTAAAACGGCCGATCAAACTCGATGTTCACCCGCATATGCGTCTTCTCGCACTGCACCTGCAGATGCTTGATCTGCGGGGTGTCGGGCGACGCCAGCGGCCAGTTCTCCTCGTGGACCGCCGGCGGGCCGTACTGAGCCGGGGCCCCATAGACTGATCTGTGTTCCAGTGGTAGCGCGCTGCTATCGACCAACGGTGCTTCACTCCGTACGCCCTGATAACAAGAATGAATAACGCGTCTAGAAACAGCGATCAAGAAGAAAAGATTGTTCATCATGTAATCAAGATTCGTAAGATTCATTTATGCTAGAATAGATATATAAAAATTCCACTTAAAGAGCGATAGAAGTAAACGGCAAAACTATATATGAAAATTAAGATGTAACGATGCGATTAATCGTGAAAATTGCGCCGCATTTATTCTTTCGAGATACAAATGTAGTTGTTTGAACAAAACTTTTTCAATCTGCTCATCAAGTAAAGCAAATATGGCACAATTGTGTCGCAACTTTGAAGATTGTTCAGTTGCGTTGCAACTGAATTCCGTGAAACGCGTGCCCTTTTCGAGACCCTGCACGTACGCGTTTCGAAAGCGTTCTGCGGTTGTTATAACGGAGGATTCAACTAAAGTTTCGACAGAATCGCAATAAATGTGACGAAAAGCAGCGATTCGCCGTCTTTCTCGACTCTTTTCTTTCTCCCTCGACGAAAGCTCTCGCAAGCTACGGTCTTTCTGGAATTACAATGAATGACAAGTCCCTCCCTCTCGTCGTCACACTCTTCATTCCCTATGGCACGTTGCGGAAGCGAGGTTGTATTAGGAATTCCACGAATGTTTTCGGCCGTTGCGACCTTTACAACGGAATGCCAATCGAACACGATTTACAGTGCATGAAATTCCGTAGAATCGTGGAAAGAAAGCACTATCTGACCTTGAGAACGGCATCTCTGATCCTACATCTTTAAAGTTCGTTACTAAGAAAATCTTCGACGTACGTGGACAAGAGATATTTACTCTTCGCTGTACATTTTTCTTCTTGCTCTTTCTTGTACAAACTTTACTGTTAGAACAAATAAAAGTATGTACGCAAATAAATTCTAATGAAATTATACGATACTCTTATCCTTAAGAAATTAATTTTGTCTCATTAAGCAGTAGAGATTTTAAATTATAATAATATAAGTATTATGCAATTGAGAAGATCATTATTTCTTTAATTTCTCTTTTTCGTGGCTGTTAAAGTCAATTTCACACTTCAAAACAGTTGTTCAATATTAATTCTTACGATATGCTCTGTAAATATTAATCTTCTAATCACAATAGCATGCTACGATCGATATACAAGTCTGGATTTGTATCGTGAATCGAATGGTGTCGAGACTTTTGTGCCGGCACACATCAGATAGCGTATGTTAATGCTCGAGAATATGCTGACAAAAAATGTGACCTGTTGAAAACGTGTGTACTGTTAGCGAAAGGAGGAGCATTCGTCGAAAGCAATCGAATGCGGACTTATGTTCGGTCAGCTCCCTCGGGCAATTTTGTATTCCGATTTGGCTCAGAGTTGCAGAAACGTAATTATACCTGCGTATCGCGAAACAACGTCTTCACTTCCGCCAAGGGAGATCGTACTAAATCCGATTTTATTGTAACAGCGTATCTATCGCATTCTCTTATGCTTTCCCCAATTTGACACGCAACTCTAAACACATATATACATGCGCAAACATTGCTTCGTCATTAATTTAATATCTAAAATCTAGCATCTGTAGTTTTCGATTTGATTCCACGACATGAAACTTGCACACTGACAACGATTGAAAATAAATGTATAATTAATATGCCGATCTAAGGATAGCGATCATAAATGTAGTCTCAGATATATTTGCGTGCTAAGGTATCATGTTTCATTGTATATAAAAAAAATTAAGTGGCGCGCGGAAAAAAAAAATATATATAGTGTATATTTAGAGATATCTATATAAAACTAAATCGTCTCGTGTGCCAATTGCAACAGTTTTCATTATAAGTTAATTACAGAAACCAAACGTTCGTGTTTATGCATGCGTAATCGTAAACTAGACCGCATGAATCTTAATAGCGTATAATTGGTATAGTTGTTTAGACAACGTAACATTAAATTGTATCTATAATTACTTCATCAAATATGCACATTTTAAATATGAATCATAAGCTGCGAAAAGGATTACTTTCGAAACGAGAAATTTTAGAGAACATTACAAGAGTTAATTGTTCAGATTTAAAGGAATCGAGTCATAAAATTTTTTTAAACTTCCAATCCTATCTCGAGAGAGAAAAATCCTATTTTCTCTTTGTATTTTTTTATCTCTTTCACTCGTTCCGATAACACGGTTATAACTTCCCGGAAAAACCGAAGCAATTATCTTCGCGTACTGTAATTTGGAAAACGCTGAGAGGGAAGTAAACAGGAGACCATCTTTTTATTTTAATCGTCGGCTGGTATCAATCGTGAGAACCGGACAACAGGTTCACCGAACAGATCGGCGGCATATCTGTCTGTTTTTTTATTCTATTTGCATCTACATTTGATCCGATTCTTTTTGGATAGAAAAATACTGGTTGATGCGATACATCGAAATCACGGTTCGCCACTATTATATGAAACTAAATAAATGCGACTGATATCTTTGCCGGTCTGTCGAATTTCCAACGCGAGCATGGTAACGAGTATATAGGTCAGAATATAAAATCCGAGCTAATTAGTCCGTACAGTCTGTTCATGGATAATATATCCTCGCTATCTATATTTTTATATCTAAAGTTCTTACTTTTACTTTGTTAAACTTTTTATTCTACTTTTATTTTATTACTTCTTCCTCTGTGCCATCCTGCTAATTTCCCCATGTATATAAATGGATTAGAGATACGATTACAACTCTTGCGCGAATGGTGAAACTTGAAACTCTTAAACCTAACATTTAGCGAAAAATAACTTTCACGACGGATCGTTAACCTTAATATCAAATATAACTTTTATGACAAATTAAGTCTAATAGAAACGTCATCATATTAAAGCTGATAACCTATTTAATAATTGTGTAGCAATATAAAATTTAATATAATATAAAAAATATACAAATTCATCTAATTTGAAATTATTTAGCTCGGTTAATTTATTAGAAAATTTAAAATAAATAACCAATCAACAAACTTTTTTTTAAATTTATCTTCTTTTTAGGAAATACTCGAACAAAGACGCATCACAGACGAAGAACATGTCGCGAGTCGCGATTACAGCAAAGAACAAGCTGATTTCACTTTTCCATTGTCATTCGCTGAACAACGAATTGTTCGCGACTGGACAACGAACCTGTGTATATACTTTCACTGAATCGCGTTTGCAGAACGAGCATCTTGATTGCCGCGGATGTTACGGCTCGATACGAGATCCGTTGGCGACGATTTCAGAGGTTCCGCTTTAATCGCGTGCAATTTTACACAATAGCACTATTGGCCGTGCTGTTTAATAGGTTGAGTGCTACGGATACCGGTGTCCGATATTTCACGCTGACGGTATTTTTATCTCTCTCGTTTTATATGCATAGCAAGAAGTTCACGAATATCAACTTTCAAAATATGAGAATACATATATTGGTTTGATATTTATGTGTGATTAATATTTAATATTTACATCTTAATATTTTTCTTAATCTATTTAATTTAATATAGATACGATACTAAACGCATTAGCATAACTGTAAAGATAGAAAAAGATTAAAGTGGCTATCGATTCGTTTCTATTCGCAGCATATTCCAATTATCAAAGAAATTTCGATTCACGAGATATACACACATGACAAATTTGACGACAAACGATTGAATTTCTCTCGTTTAGAAAGCATCGCGTTTCTGCGGGTCCACTCGACGCTTTCGACAATGTAACACAGCCTGCTATCAAAAATAAGATAACAAATTTTCACAGAGAGAAACTTTCGAGTTGTAATACGAGCGATGTCTCTTCGGCTATATATGGTGGCGAAAAAGTAGGCCGGGTCAGTCAACGTAGACGGCGGTACCTACATGTCGCGTTGCACGTTTCGATAAAGCTATTATGCGAAACGATCGACGTCGAAATCGAAGCAGTTGCGAAAAAAATTCATTGACTCACGTTTCGCAAGATGATACATCACCGCGCGAGTACGTTCGATCATGTAACGTATATCGATTGTACATTTTTAAAACAAGGTCTGGTTTTATTCTAAGCGTTAATTAATCGATTTCCATTAAGCGGAAAAACGTTACTGCAAAAATTAATATATAAAAAATTATATTACATATTAACAACTGACATTACATATGTATAAGTACGGGTATAAATATGTATCGAGAATGTGGAACTGGAACAACCGCTGTGCTTTGGCAATAGAAGATCGAATATATCATTCATTTGGAACGTTTATCTTTATACAAGCGTTGAAATAAAAGACATTGATCGTTCTAGTTTAAGGTGACAATATTCAAGTATTAATAGAACTAGTGAAATTAACAAGTACACTATAAGAATCATTCATTGCATTAAATCTAAAATTTACTTTTACCGAGGGAAATTGTACGAAATAGTAAGAATCAGACAAGACCATTATTAAATTGAAGACAATAATGTTTCGCCGAGACTTAATGCTCTTTATCTGATCCATTTTTATAATAACGGTACTTTACGAATGAAAAGTCCAAGTAGAGTGGAATAAATTGCATTCAAACGTTCCGTAGATCTAATCTACAGATTCGCCGCTTTAGGGGCGGGGGGGAAGGGGGAGAGGGGGGAACCTAAATCGTCCGCGGTTTTTTTTTTTCGAGGTATCGCGAGCGCGGGAAGATGATGCGCGATCTAATTAAGAACATGACGATTAATGCCTTAGCGCATAAGCGTACAAAAGCGCGTGCGAACCAGGCTGAGAACCGCGACGGGCGTGCACTTTCGCGGAATAAAACTCGTCAGCCGGGATTTTAATTAAAGAGGGACACCGACCTGTGTGCGCCGGTGGATAGAGCAGAAATAGGTACAATACTACGAAACGGCGAGGCATCGAATGCGCAAACGTCACGGCGAATTTGGCGTCGGCGGTGGCCGAGTAATCGCGCGGCAACTCCCGCTAACTTTTATCCGCGGTAATCCTCGCAACGTTCATTTGTGCGGCCCTCTCGCGTGTCAATGACCCTCTTCTCATGATTAAAATTTCATTCCGCGGATGCTGATTAAATTTAATCCTACGACAACTCCTCGCGTATTATGAAACGGCGGTTGTAAAACGCCGTGGATTAGATTGTTGGAACTTTTGATGCGCCTTACCGTGACGAGAAAGTATCGCGATTAAAAAGTTATGAAAATCTCATTCACATAAGGGTGTGTACCCAGCTTCTGCATATATATCATATGCATACAATAAAAAAAGTAATAATTCTCTCCCGCGGAAAAACACATAGGCAATTAAAATTTCTGATACGCGCAGGATTTCAAAGCGAAATTTTTCAACGATTAATATATGATATAATGCAAACATAGCATACTTTATTTTTAGCTTCTACTTTTTTAATCTATTGTACAATTAAAATTGCATTATTATTTCCTCGATGCCTTTTCTGGGATAAGCGTAAGGATATCAGAAAATATTTCATATTAACGTTTGCTCTTTCCCTTCAGACAAACAATAATAGATACAAGCTGGAATGTTTTAATAACAACGAAGAGCTCTGCAGGGTCCTCATAAAAGAACAATCAAATTACTATAAACAGCAGGGATTTAAAATAAATTAATTCCGCCAGGGGAAAATTAGCCTGTTCTTGAATCAAAACCATAGTTTTACGATTTAAGTATCGTCATCAAATTATTTAGAAGGCTGTATTCAATCACTGCAATCCTCTGCGGTAACTGCCAATTATATATAAGACTGCAAAATAATAAAATACCAAGGCTGATAATAATATCAACAACAAAGTTAATAATAATAATACTTTAAGAAACTCAGCAAAGACGTTATTTCTCTGTTATATTTATACTTATTGTTATTTATAGCATCAGAAAAAAGAATATATTTTGTAATCAAATATATAGACATTATAATATATATAAGCATCTTCATAAAGATGTACATATCTATAAACCTAGATTTAAAGATCCTAGACCTATGATACTACAGATTCACTAAATTAATAAATCAATTTATTATTCCAAAAAATGTAAAGTTGTTATTACAATTAACTTTTACTGTATATATCATCTATAACACACATACACACACATTTTTGCAAAATAAAGATGACAATATCCGTGCGTGAATATAATTTTTCTCTTTAGAAAAAAAAAATGATACCATTATCTTCTCAAACGAACTTATTTTAAGAGAACAATTTTCTCTTGTTTTTCATTAAGAGCGAATAAAATGCAATTAAAAAAATTAACAGTTTCGCGTAAGGCGGTATCTCGTGATTACAGGATCGTCATCGACGGTTGAAACACAACATGGGAAAGGCCGGTAACGATGTCGAATTACAAGATCGCTAAACTGGCTGCCGGAACGAGTGCAGCATGAGACTCTGTGGTCATCCGCAAGATTGCACGTTGTTAAGAATCGCAAATATACAGGGACGGTTTCATTCCCATTCATTACGAGTTGTCAATGGCGGTCTGATACTACGGTTAAGAGAACTTTCAATACTGAATCACGTATCTTCGTTTTTAAAAAACGAAACAATCATTTCCGTCTGTTATATCTCTGTTCCTCTAATATTTCCAGTCATGCTTTGGTCCCTGTGCTTTTTTCACGTTATATATTCTTGTCGCATTTAAATGATATAAGTCGTAATATCAAAAATAAATGGAAATCAGGAATAATGAATTTCTTCGTTTCTACTTGTCATCTCGTAAGAAACGACGTGATCACAATCGCATGCTAATTTCTTATTAACTTTGCAAATTAATGTTAGTCTAATGCAGCACTTATTTTAGATTGCTTTTTCCTCCCGTGTTGCGTGTGATATCAGAGAAAATAAAGACTGAAAAACGCGCGCGAGAATCAAAGGTATTGCAACTTCAAAAGATTATGCACGGACTATAGTCGAGATGAATTAGTGAGATGCATTAGTTTCGTGTTCTACGGTTAAACCGCAACCCTCTATCTCCACAACCCCGTCCCAATATGACGGCACCTTTGAAGATTTTTCTAATCTCGTCAAAACTATGAAGAGGGTTCGCTACCTGACTCAACGCGGTAAGCGAAGTCACTCTCTCATTCGTAACTAATGGAATCGGCTATGCGTATTAAGGAAAACTCTATTTAATGTTTCATTTTGGTAATAAATTTCCTAAAAACTTTTCATTAGTTTTATATCATAGGGCGTTCAATTTTTTTATTAGAAAAAACATTTTAGAACGCGCGTTTATGCATTTTTCAGATTTACTTTGTTCGAATTAAGGATTTTAATAAACAGACAATATTTCTTATTAAAATCCGTAAATTTGACGTTAAATTAAATATGCTCGATTCAAACAATGTGAACTCTCAAATCAGAATATTCACAAAAGATCCCTTTTGTCCGCAAGCTTTCTCAAGGAAGTTAACTACCGATTGTTTAATACAAATAAAGTTATGCGTCGTGCTATATTACTCGTAATAAAGAAAGGGAAGGGAAGAAATAGAGATCCCGGCAAGAGGAGCGAGACAGAGACATGATTGAGGAAAAGAAAAAGCGTGAGAGAAACGGAGACAGGTGAGAATACGAAAAAGGTAGTCGGTGAAGGATGAAGAGAAAGAGGGAAAGAAATGAAGACAGTGGGAAACACAGACGAAGAGAGAGCACCGTCTAGAGAGTATAGTTGAAAGAGAGGGCATCGCGTCCGGCGCAGTGACCTACTATCTTCGGTTCGACGGCTCGGCTATGTAGACAGCCGTTGTTAGAGTGTGTAAAGCATATACACGCGACAGAGATACACTAATGCAGATATATATGTGTACACGGCGTAGATGCACCGGCCGTGTATTTCCTCCTACTTTATCCTTCGTCGTCGTCTGATGACTGCATTCGGCGTTATTACATTTGCGTGTCACGCTGTCACGCTGCGTGTGCGAAAGGAAACATGTAGATTATACCACACGCATATCTTCCTTTCGACGCGCCCGTTCTGTGCTCGTCTCTTCGATAAATCTCAAAATATATCGGAGGTAATTACAAATTACAACGTCCGTATGTGCACCAGTTTCTCGCAAACGCGAGTCTTATTTGGTTCTTTCACCGTGTTTTCTCTCATCAATTATTAAACGCGTTAAATCTCGCTATGCTCGACATTTTTCTTATGTTTCCCGCTATGTTGCCGAGAACGATGTTACATAAATAATATTAGCGAGGGAAAAGGCGCTCACAAGAGAGCTCCGTAAACTGCGAAATAAGAAAACTAATTTTCTTTGGTAGTCACCCTTTCAAAAATTCAATGTATGTCATAGTATAAAATTTTTGTATCGCCAGCTATTCTTTATTCATTCATTATTTTTGCAAGAGCAAAGGCTAGTGCAGCTCTGCAAGAACTGTCACGATCGATCAAAACTATGTTATCGAAGTTAACGCGTCCTCTGCAAGCGATTTTTAATTCAGTGCGATGCACCAGATAAACCACCATAAAAATGGAAACCGCAATAAGAGAACTCGCATACAAATAAAGAAAAAATATCACGGAAAAAACGTACCGAGAAAAAGAAAAAAAAAAAAATTGATTGTATAATCTCCTCGAAACTATTATCCCTCCTCCCTTCCAAAAAAAATTTTGCATGTATCATTTTGTTCGCTTGCAATACTTTTCAATAAACGCGATCGTGTTAACAAAAATATATATAATATGACATAGATGCACCAGATAATCGCACTGTCGTTGATGAGAATTTTCTACGGACGATTGATTCAGTTCCCACGCGGAAGAGTCAATTCCCACGTGGAGTTGAGAACAATCATCAAACGATCATCATTGACGCTGACTTGTACGCGCGTCCCCGCCAGCCATATCCGTATTTACCGATTTTCCGATGCGGTTGCAGGCCGCTTCATTCAGACTTTTGCTTCGGAAAGCCACGGCTATATATGTGGCACAGGTAGCGCCCGCGGCTACGGGTGATTCTTCTTAAACATTAACTTAACGTCGTGTTGATTCTCGGCCAACGGGCACGTACACACGGCGCATAGCGGTCTCAGGGAAACATTAAGCATCAATGAAGTATCACTTTTCGCCGGATGATTTTTTTTTAACGATTGCATCAGTTTCTTCTTTTAACATTTCGACAACCGTCTCTTTCCGTCGAATGTGTCTCAGAATTTCTTCGGATATTTGCATCTTTGCGTGGGACGATATCTTTCAATGCGAAGATAATGAAGTGGATTCGAAGATTTGAAAATGTTCGTACAGCAGAGACATCCAGATAATGTTTTTGATTAAAAAAAAAAAGACAACGCGTTACGAATTCAATAAATATTTCACGCCGGAGATATATGCAAATCCTCTTAGTTTTTGATATCTTCGAAAAAGTCGATTATACATATATATCACCCGGAAGATGAATGCAAGAATTATTCATACTGTCAGCAAATCCATGTACGATATTCATATTAATAAAATACTCTGATAAACACAACATTATATATCATTTCGCGAATAGAAACAGATTTAATCAATATTCAGAGAATATTTTTGGATCGCTCTAATAATTCCATTTCTAAACATATATAATTTACGATACGTCACGCGAAGGTACACACCACATAGGTGCGTAAATAACTTGAACAGCGACACATAACGGTTATACCGTATTAACGACCTGTCTGTCACTTTAAAGGAGGAGAGAGAGAATGCGCGCTAACCGCGAATAGTATAATCTTCCGTTGTTTCAACTGAGAAATTATTGCGCAGTGAAATTACACTGTCGATCGTCGTTGGCATGCGGATTTGCTATGATGCGTTATGAACGGATGTGTAGTATCGCGACGCGCACGCACGCGGGAATGCAGTAATCGACCTCCGGCGGAATTAGAAGATTGGCAATGCGTTTGGCATGAATGATTTATTCGGCTCATTTGCGCGAGATTAACGCGCGAAGCGTCAGCATTAGAATCCACTATGTACTCGAATCCATTCATCTCACGCACAGAAAAGAAAAGAATAACTTATAATCGCTAAGTATTTAAAAGTTTATTGGAAAAAAACTGCACATTTATTAAAGCGATTTTGCTGGATTTATGTTCAACTTGCAATTAGTACGCAAGAATGCGTGTTGATTCTATGATTAATTTTTTGAGAAAATAATGTGCTTTACTCACGGCCAATAATAAGGGCAGCAATAGGATAAAAGCTATCTTCCGTATATTCCGCCACGTCCTCTCCATCATGTGCGTGTCCTCTCTGTAATAAAAAAAGAAACTTGAAAAAATTAATTACACCGTTATAAGTGTCATATTATCTATCGATATAAAGGGGAGAGATTTCAAACGATCTTCGATCGTATCAATCATATGAATTTACAATAATACAATTTTATTTGTTAAAATAACTCGATAACATGTCTGTAAGATTGGTAATAAAATAATTAAATAAAATCTTAATAATTATACAATTATAAATAAAATCTTAATAAATTTGTTTAAATTTACAATATAATTGGGTTTAAATATATAATTAAACAAAATTATATTGAATTTAAACAAAGAATTCAGATGAGGTTCAAAGTATGCAGGAAAAACGACACAGTCAAAAGATAACCGTCGATTGTTGCCAGTCGGACGCGCAAGAATGACATATTTACTTGTCAACGGCTGCACGCATAACGTTACGCAATCAACATTTAACCCACATCTCTCAGAACACGGAACTTGCGATCAGAAACGTCCCCAAAATCTATTTAATCTTGAAAATAAATATACACTTGCGTAACACCGTATAAAATCACCACACCGTTCTATGTTTTATAACTTTTTAAAAATGTAAGAAAAAAAAATTATTGTGCGTCGTGCATACACGTCCATCGCGAGTCGTACGCGTTTTGCAAAATTTACAAAATACGATCACAGTCTGTAATAATAAAAAGCAATTTAACGTTCATTATGCTCGTCTGTTTATCGAAATCAAAATTAAGATCTGTGAATGCTCGTAGGCAGATTTGTAACGACATCGACGATTCAATACGACAAATGCATCTCTCGCGAGTAAACGAAAGCACGCACGATTACGAATCTTCTTCGGAATGAGGAACGCGTCCGGAACGAAAGAAGAACAATTGATCGATGCACCTCGTTGCGTATCCTTCCGGTTCCTGAGAGCCTCGTTCTACGGAAGAAACGCGCGATCACTTGGACAATCCCCCCGCGAAAGCCACCTGCTCTTCCCCTTTAACGAACCCACGAATGCACCGACCGCAACGGGAAGGCTCCAACAACTCGCGTCAGTTGGTCCTCATTAGGCCCGCTATGCGCTTTTTCCTTTTCCCTCAATTCTCTTTTATCTCTTTCTTTCTTTTTTTTTTTATTTTTACCGTCGTGCTCTCGTGTCCGATCGCGGGAATTCGACGGGCCCAGAGGTGGTTTTCCTGGTCGACGGGGACCGACTGAAGGTGCGAGCCACACTCGTCTCGGCCACGAGCCACGTCCCAGTGACCTACTGAAGATCTCGATCGCGCTCGTCCATCGCCCCTCTCGCCCTCCACCTTACGCGCGACGTCGGGCCCAAACAGGCCCACCGTCGACGGCGGTGCCCCTACCACGCATTCAATCGTTCCTACTCTTTTTTTCGCGCGTGTTCCTTCTCTCGATCTCTTTTTCTCTCTTCCGAGAGTAGTAGGGATCTTACAGCACAGGTGAAAGACACGCGCTGGACGAGATATCTCGTCACACGTCGCGCGCGCGAATGAAGTTTTCATTGAAAAAAGATTTTCAATGGAAAGGTTAAAATTAGAGATGCCGTAATGAGAAAGTGACGTAAGTAATATTCACTGCAGCATATATACAATGTTTCCATTCGTATTCTCGCGATAAAAATTCAGTAGCAATGTCACTTCCGTATATAGAGTAAAATTGAAATGTGCAAGCAACGAAACGAGAATTACACATGAAATTTTGAAGCGCCTGCGTCACGAGAAGACGCAAATTTATTCGATGCAAACAATAGCTGCGGCGACGGAGCCGTCGATTTTTGGCGTCACTATAAGTCGAAAATTTTTTTTATCACATCGATCAGTTTCCCGATGGAGAACGAGACAATGGAATGCGAGCCATCCGTCATACGGTCGTCGCAACGAAGAGAGAACAAATCTTCGGAGCGACGGAGAGAGAAAGACAAGGATATGGATGCTCGACTCGTGACTCGAATAATACAGGATCGCGATGCGATGGAAACCAGAAGCGACACTGGCACGCCGAACTGGCTCCAATTTCAAAAAATCGCACGAAGGACGTCGCAGAAGTCGTTGAAACGAGGAATCGTTTCTCCGCTTGAGAATTGAGTCACGACATACGGACTCTGCTGATCTCTCCTAAGTCCAATTTCGCGAATCGTCGTTTCGCACAGCGTCATATAACCCGGCATCGGGAGTAAAGAGCTGCGCGAGCAATGCACGAGATTTCACGATACTCACGCGGAATACGGAAACACTCGCGCTAAATTTATCATGACTTTTCGGGCAAACAGATTGTATACTTCGTAAGGCGTTCTAATTATCTCGATTGGCGTACTACACATTTAATCTCCGATATTGTCTTCGTTTAAATTTCGTATAATAATACCATTCTATAATTGAACGAAGTAGGGACTCGATAAAAATGATCAATCATTCATCGAATGTGCGCTCGCCTTAGCCGTTTCGCACTTTCGTTTTCATTTCTCGAAATCTTTGCGGTCTGCATATTGTGCGGCCTGTATTTGCATAATGCCACGACCGATAAGAACGAAACTCGAAAGCTAACCGACAACAGTGAGCTGACCTGGATTTCTCACCCGCATGGTGCTAACTCGTCCATCCGGAAATGGCTTACGGTAACCGGCCCACGTCGAGGGATAACGACAAACGGTAGATAATACGCGAAAGTGCGAGTGAACGTTCTCTTTCGTAATTTTTTTCGACGTTTACATTATTCGACTACGACGCGAACCTATTTCCGATAAACAGATTTTCTTGTGTAGGATGAGATTTCGTACCCGCATTTATGAATAGTTTAAATTCTGCTTAATCTTAAATATTGGAATTTTATAAAATATTGAGCAAATTATAATTTGCTGGATACTTCGACAAACTGAAAAGATATTCCTATACGATGTAGTTAATAACGCGACAAACACTGCATTATTGAGGAAATTGACGTTACCAGAATGCGAATTCACTCCATTTTGTCTCGATCGAAGGATAATATTACTATACATAACGCGCTAATATGTATTTATTAAAATTATGACAGATGTATACTTTAATAGCGTTATTTGACTTTGGTCGATTGTGTGTAACATACTTCACGAATGGTCCATTCGAGAGCGGGTATTCAAACATTCCTTCTCCCCGGTATAAGAGTTATTCTCTCTCCTCATGCATTTTTTTTACCTGGGAGAAAGACCCGACGGACTACCTTCATTCATCGAATTTTCTCACCCCGATTATTCTTCCCGGCTTTTTTTAGCCATCCGGCTGGCCTTTTATCTTCGCCAGAGCATACGAGATCCCTTATACGCTCGTCGATTGACGAGCATCCTAAGTAACTATACCGAATATACGCCGTATTAAAAGCTCCATCGAAAGTGTTGAAGCTGCCACAAAACATTCGAGAAAGAAAAAAAAAGAGGAAATTCACGGACGAGTTTCAGCCAGTCACTGTGAACCGTCGCTTTGCTTCTTCAACCATTTAGTCTAGACGAGTCGTTCATCGCGCTATCGTAAGCTCGTACAAGTTTAGTCAATATTCAACTGAATCTCCACCGGCTGTATATGAACAATAGTTACGCCGTCAGAGCTTTATGTCGTACATGATTCGAGAACTAAATCCGATCAAGCAATTATATTCTTCTACTTGAATTTCCTCGACTGAAAAGTCCAATCAATATACACACACATACACATACACACAGGAAACGCGACATTGGAGAATATTTTAAAGTCGACCAGACATTCTTTTTAAATCCGTTACCAGGTACATATTTATGCAATTACAGCGCGAGATGTATTTTTATAGCCTTAAAACATTAATCTAGCAATAATTATTTGATATGTAAACAAGTCAGCTTTATATAATTTCTTCTCACATTTATAAGCTATTTATAAAAAATAATATTTATATAAATACAATAGATTTTATTGTATGTTTTAAAATCTGTATATAAAAATATTATAACGTCCAAAATTTTTTAATAAAATGTACATCTTTTCTTCATTAAATAATATTTCATTTTAAAAGAAAGAACACCTCTCTCTCTCTCTCTCTCTCTACATATTCTCAAATAATGTAACAGAAGAAAGTAGAGAGTGATTATATAACGTTATAACGTCCAAAATTTTTTAATAAAATGTACATCTTTTCTTCATTAAATAATATTTCATTTTAAAAGAAAGAACACCTCTCTCTCTCTCTCTCTCTCTCTACATATTCTCAAATAATGTAACAGAAGAAAGTAGAGAGTGATTATTATGGGCATCGTATATAAAGAACGTGAGCAACGAAACGAAAATCTACAGACTCACTGATGTCCCAAAAAAGGGGACTTGTACCTATCGGTAGAAAGGCGGACTCTATTAGGAGAAAGCGGCCTCGAAAATTAATCACCAGTGTACCCTATCGAAAATCGTGAGTCCAAGCAATGCGGTCTATTCCGAACAAACCAGATTCTCCAAGAATCTCGTTTCGAAGACCCAAATCTCCTGATGACGAGGATCTTCTATAGAGAAAAGGAGAGGACTGCCTACTTACGCACGCTATAAAATCCGGCTTTTTATATGTACACGGCATTTACATATACATACATAGACGCTTGACTCTCGAGAGACCATACTATAGTGTGCGAAGAACAGTCAAGTAGTCTGATATTCGAAAGAAAGAGAGAGAAAGAGAGAGGAAGGAAGAATGACACTTGTATGTGGAATTTAACAATAAGACACACATGCAAGTAAGAATCCTGTTTTCAAATACGCCTCCAAAAAGGTGGTGTTTTGTCATCATAGAATTTAGATATTATCATGTTTTTAAACTTAAGGAGCAATTTGCGGTAAATTTATAGTCTAAGTGGTTACACATATGTATATAGCGCAATACATTATATTTGTCAGAAATTTTTTAACTCATTCTAATCACGTGTTATATGACTTAATTGCATATAGAAGTCGTAAATCTAATTATCTATGACAAGTTTTCATCACAATTGTAAAGTATAAGCATAAGAAAAACAATGAAAAGGATAAAGAAAATCGAACAGAAAAATGAAATTTCAAGTTAGAAATAAACACTGAACTCTAATACACACAAAAACCACAAAAAAGCGATAAAATAAAACATGTTCCCGTTTCTTATCAACAATACATAATTACTATTGATTTTCCTCTGCTAATCAGAAAATAGATTACATAATCATGCCATGTCGCGTCAAGAAAAAATCCTCCGCAAATATTGCATAAGTTGCGGCGTGTATAGTTTTTTAAAAATTGTCATAAATAAATTATATATATAAAATTAAACTTGTATTAATTTTTTCTTTTCATTTTCTCTCTCTCTCTCTTTCTTTTTCTTATGCATACAATTCTACATTATCTATGTAATTTTAATGACTGTTTGCTCTTTTCCTTCATACTACTATTTCTGGCTAGTTATACCAATGTCCATCATTCTAGTTTAACACTAGTTTTATTTTTTTAAATCAAAATTGCTTGCAATGTTAATTAACATTAGTAAATAATTTCTTTTAATTCTTAGAAAAATGAACATTTAATTTGATTAGCATACGATTCAGAAAGATAAGATGCTTGCCATATATCACAATGAAGAAAACTTCTTTTGTAACGTCCAAGTTCCACATTAAGGAAATCAGATATCTAGTGACAGTAGCAGTCCCCTCTTTCGTATTATTATTTTACCGGGCCGTATGGTGCAACCCTTTGTTCACGACGCGTGCGTGACAGGTGTGTGCTCATGACGTAACATCGGTACCGTTATACGCGGGACACACACGCCAGGTGAAACCCTATAAGAATGTGACGTGACACGGAACACCGTGCACCAAATTCTGCACTCCCGTGAAAGTGACTCGAATGGGAAAGAAGATTCCGCGCAAAATAAACCATACTGATGCAACCGCGAGATATTTATATCGATACTAGAAATTTGTATACACTATAATATACAGATTATTCTTTCGTATATCTCTGAGAAAAAAAGTAATATATAGAACATATAATAATAAAGAAAATATTTTCCTTATTCTTCATAAATATTCACTATAGATAATAAATCAAAGTCATCTAATATAATTGCTATTACATGCCATTCTCAGACCAATAAATTAATAATAATTTGTATAAACTCATCTAAGAAAACAATGTGTGTCAGTTATATTTTTCGTTACTTATCTTTATAAACAGAATAAAAAAATATAATTATATATAAAAAAATAATGACTAAAATCAGATTTTTTCAAAATTAAAGATTGTACGATTGTTCTGTTGGACGACGAATAGTTTCTAGATCCGTTCTGCTGAGCGCGTGAAATTGCATTCGGTGGCCTTTCTAACATTGCAGGAACCATCACGTGGCGTTGAATTTCAACGGCTAACGAGCTTCACCGCGATCACATAATCGCGCCCAGAAAAGCGGAAAATCATGCCGCGACAAAAGGAACTTGTGGAAATCTAGTAGAAAGCATAACGGACTGCTTTACGCGGCTAAGGGGGCAATCAGAGGATAAAGTTCAATCATCTCCTTCTCTCTCGTGTAACCATCTCTCGAACTATTGTGCCCTTCTCTTTCTCTTAGCTGTATATATAATCAACTTTATTAGTATTAATTGTGAGAACTTTATTCCCCGATATTAAAATTTCTGGCTGACTGCATCGTTACTCATTGTCAGATTAATCCAATATACATCGATCAGATCAGAGTGCTGTCTCAATCGGATTCGATATGACATTTCCATCACAAGTTAGACGGAACGCGATCTCATCCTCTTTTTACTCTTTATAAACTGCCGCGTCGCATAACATATGGTCTCCCTCTACCTACGCGCGGCCTTATTTCTGACATAGAGCCGGAGAAGGAAGGACGCGCTTCTCCGCGCGAGGAGAGATGCCAGTACGCTGACATACTGACTCGCTACCCCACATACCCTTTTGCCTTTTCAACGTATGCTCGCGCGGTACCACGCGAGTGGGGGGATGAGATGAGAAGAGAGAGACAGCCGAAGAGGAAACCGAAGAGGAGGCCGTTTGCTGTCTCCTTTGCTCTTCTTCATCGATGACAAAACGTCGCGATGTTTGACAAATCCGCACACAGTTATGCGGATACATAAATTTTCGGCAGACTTTTTTTACCGAAAGACAATATACCAAAGAAAGATATTCTTGACAAAATTAAATAGTTGACGCGTGCGAATGAATTCTAAGATCGAAGAAAGTTCAATTTTTGATGAGAAGTCCCAACAGAGAGAGAGAGAGAGAGAGAGAGAGAGAGAGAGCTAATTTGATGAGATCAGCTAATTTGATAAGCACTATTCATGTATTATAGTATACATATATACGTTTTCTCTTCCATCATAAATAAAAAGAAATTTTGAATAATATCGAAGAATTAATCTCTGGTAACGAGTACAATGGAATATATCATATAACTGTTCGATGAACACTATTTATATCTGTCATCTCGTATACGTGTCTTTCACCTCTTTCGAAAATAGAAACGCAAAACAACCGTCGCATATCAAATGGAACTTGCAAATCGCACCACAATTTACGGAATACCGTATCACTGATCACATATCGATTAACACATATCGAATAGTCACAAACCTCTTTTTCTCCGATGATTCAGCTGATTCAGCAAGCAGGACTCGTTATAATCCTATTGGCACACACACTTGGCACTTGTGACTTCTTTCTCTGCCGCGTGTCCTCCCCCTTATAGAGCGCGTACCTTTTCTTCACCTCTTCCACCTCGGGACCGGCCGAAAAGCTCGAGAGAGAAAGTATCGTTTTTTTCTTTTTTTTTCACGAGAGCGAGACGCCGGAGAAAAAATATGTCGGTACTCGATTCGATTGTCGAAGTATTTTCGAAGGACACCGGCGACTTTGACGAGTGCGTTAGTTGTGAGCACGCCTGAAACGACACGCGGCCTATATACTCTCCCCTCTCGGAGTCGTCGGCTTTCACCAAAAACCACCTCGGCCACTGCGAGAGATGCGATCGTCGCCTAGTAAAAAAATCGAAATTCTACGTATCGTCTCGCCGCTCCTGATTGTCAGACAAAAAAAAAAAAAGAAACTCGCTCTCCGATTCTTCTCACCGTATGAACAGCGCGACAAAAATTTCGAACCTTTTATTTGATCGTAAGTGGCGACTTTCTACTTTATTAATCATCGTCGTGGACGGGAGTTGGGTGGTACAACCGAGGTGGTCTGAGTCACCGATCAAGAGCTCGGATTCGGTAAGGTCCATTCTATCTCGGCTCCACCGGCGGAAATCGAGCGCAGACCGGATGCCAGCGAAAGTTCTCCTTCCCGCGTTCAGGGCCACGGTCTTCGAAGAATGCGGTGTGCTCATATTTATTTATTTAGTTATCAATATATGCGGGATATTTTCAATTTATACAAAGAAATTTAATTCATAAAAATACAATGAGAAATAATATAACAGAATAGTGCAAAATTAAATTCCTAACGCGCATAGAATTACAAATGAAACCGAAAACCTCACTTAAGTTTGACTAAATAATTAATGAGAAAAAAGCAAACTAGAAAGCAGAATAGAATAATTCTTTCAATCATATTAAAACGTATTTTGATATTTGTCTTTGTGCTTGTTTTAATTGCAAACTATAAGATAAAGTTACATTTTGAGAAATTATTTAAAAAGAAATTATGCGGAATCAACGTTTCATGCACTTTTATTTTTAATTTTTAATTTTCATATTTGAGAAATATAGTAAGAAAATCATAAGAACTTGCATGCGTGCAAAGACTAAAAAGTTGATAAAAAAAATATAAGTATCATATATTATACATTATGCCTATAAAAGGATTAAAATTGAAATTAGAAATACTATTCTTATTCGAGAACTTCGATCGATCACATATCATCTTTTGATAGTCTAAGCTCTTTAACAACTCCGGGCTATCTATTACAATCACTAAGAAAGTAAAATCAAGATGTCTTAAAGAAGTTTTGCAAAGTTTTACTTCTCCTTTCCTTTCGCTTAAGATAAGTATGAAATTTAGGGCAAGAGTTAACTCGGAGCGAACTTTTAAACTGATCCTTTCCAGGATTAAAGAACAGAGTTCAGAAGGATAGCTTTATTTCATTTGTAACGATTTATTTTGAAAAGGATTCGAGAGCAACGAACCAGGCCGGAAAATATTTTCGAGAAACGGATATATCGGAAGGAAAGCAACATCTGCCGGTAATGATCGTTAGAAGCGTACCTAGGTAAAGGTCAACGCATATTACAACGCACGCGATCTTATTAAGTATCTAGTTTCTTCTCGATCGCTGGCACAACTCGCTCATCCGTGCATGAGGAAGAAACGGTTACGTGTAACAGGCTATTATAATAGTACGTTAAGTAGCTACGTAAATCTACTGATTATTCGGGTCAAGGAAACTATCCAATTTACTCGTCACTGAGAATGGAGAAGTGTCATCTATAGCGGTAACAAGCTTGTATGTGTGTTTGAGATGTTAAATACTCTACTAATTTAAAACACTCGTCACATTGAAATTAGCACATGTCGTCAAATATGTAATGTATTTGCGATAAAATTTAATTTTATCAGTGCAAGTCAATAAATCGCTATAAAATTTTTTTTGTTTGCGAGAAAAATCGTTACTTTAGGGTGGAGTTCCGAATAGGTGAACCCTCCGATTTTTTTGAAACTACACTATTTTTTGTAAGAACATAAATGATGTATTTTTACAAGAACTACAACTTTTATTTGACACATTTTTTTCTTACATCAATATTTATCGAAATAATATTTATATTTTTTATATTTTTTCAGTTTTTTTGAGTTTTGACCTTGAAAATGACCTTGTCGCAAATTTTCATTATCATATTTGTAATCAGCGTTAAAAAATACAAAAAATAGTGTAGTTTCAAAAAAATCGGAGGGTTCACCTATTCGGAACTTTATCTATAAAATATTGTGAATTCTCTGTTATATCTTTACGACTCACTGTACTGATTATCCTGTATTAGCATACCTAATGTATGTTAATTGAAAGCTTTGTAGGCATTGCCAGACAAAACAATACGCATGTTTTACGAAACGAATCATCGCCATTTCACCCCCGTTCTTTCCCTCTTCTCCTTCTCACTGGCGCTCTCTCTCCCTCTCTCGTTCCATCTCCTCGAGCGGATCCAATTCCGGAAGAAAGCTGCGCGAACAAATTCCGCCTCGGCCGGAATGGTGAAATTGCGCAATTTTTCCTCGCGCTCTGACGTCAGCAACCATTCAGGAGAGCGCCGTGCGGCTTTCACACGGATCTTGTTTTGTTGTCTAGATACCTACATAAGTAGACTCATTGCGAGGGCACGAGCAAAGAAAGGAAAGATCATTGCAATAAATAAATTTCGTTCTCACAGCGGGTGTTCTGGACCCATTGAATATCTTTTTCGGTACAGATAACAATTGTTTCATTGTCAAAGTTTCCATATCAATTATTGCGAAGCGTTGAAGATTAAAGAGTTTATTATATATTAAGGATTAGATAGATAATAAAGAATAAATTTTGACTTTAAAAATTGTGTTCTATTAAATCAAAAATAATTGTAAAATTCAATTAATAAAATGTATAATTTTTAACACACTTAAAATTAATAAATAATGAATTTCCATCAAATTATTAAAAAATGCATTTGCTTAAAATCTAATTTTTAAGAAAAATTAACTTTTAATCTCTCTTTCTCTGTAACTAAAAGATTAATGTATTTCTGGGAAATTCTATATCTCGTAAAAGCTGAGTTCATATCAAGGTTGGGTGGCGTAAACTTTTGTCATCAGAAAAAGAAAAATCGCAGTTGTTAACTGCAGACCTCGGAGCAAAAATAGGCCAAGCCCAAAAATCAATAGTCTACAGTCAAAAAAGCACATTTGGGCAGTTAGACACACACACACACACACACACACACGTATATGCCGTCAATAAATAATAATAATAAATAATAGTAAATATGTATTATATATACAATTTGATATTTGTGAATTATCAATAAATTTTCTGTTACAATAAATATTATTATTAATTAATATTTCATTGTAGCTATTTTATTTCTTTTAATGACAGTATTATATAAAACTGATATTCGAGAAATTAATAACAAATAATTCCATAATAAATTAATTTAGAAGAATGTGTTGTTTAATTAAAAAGATCGATTTCAAAATCTTCGAAACATTTCTCATTAATATTTTATGCAGTTAAAAAGTGGGTTATCCTAGAAACTATACACACCCATATCTCTCTGAAATTACTCTGACAAAGAGCACCGTAATCATTGCCGTAAATGATGCTCTGTGCATTTCGTTATGATCCGTGGGCATTATCATCCGTGTACATTTCCAAGCATTGTCACAGCATTGTCTCAATAATTGCTTCCTGTCGTGAAAATGATTTCCTCAAATGCTTTGATCGGTATATATATATATTTATATTCTATGGCAGATTTACATTCTATGGTATCTCGTAAACTAGAGATTTGAGAAACATTCCAGAGATACCATAATTCCAACTCTATATTCTACTGTGTGTGTGTGTGTCTGTGGTATATCAAAATTCTATTTTGCTGGTTTATTTCTGTCGCAATACTCTTTCATTAGCTAAATCCAGGTTTAGGTTTAAATGAATATATTAATCTTCAATACAAATTCAATTTCGCCACATGAATGCCATCACTCACTCGTCCCCGACATTGTAATCGCGCGGGACACATGGGTGTTGGAAATAATTTTTTTTTTTACGGAACGGTAACATGGATATCGCACGTTCGGAGGACTTTCTCCCGAGCCGTGCTCGAGTCGCGTTGGTATGTGTGCACGAAGATCCGGTATTCTTGGCATACAACGTACCAGTCTGGAACAGTTACCGTAGCCTCGGAGGAGCAATTAGACTCTCGCGATTAAGCTCTAATCTCTTGGATTCCGCACGGCTGAAACTCGTCTTCGGATTACTGTGGAACGTAGCACCCGCGCGCGGATACGCGGACTTATGAAACGTGCGCGTTGCATCTGAATCTGTGTCTTTCGCATCACTCGATGCGATGTTCGAAGGTTACATTTATAACCGTATCAAACTCTTATATATATACACACGCATACGTTGAACGATCTTTCCGCAAACAAGAAGGCTCTTAATCTCTAGTATTCCACTTCTTCTTTCTACAATAAAACTAATAGACGCACGTCGTGATACATAAAGTCGTATATTAACCTTTATTTAAATAATATAAAAATGTGTTGATATACGAGATATGTTTATTATTAAAAGTGATATTTCTTAATATAAATTTAAAAAAAAATTAAAGTTTATTTCAACATGATTTAAGAAATCTCCAGCCTCATTAGTGAATCGGTATAATGAATGCGTAAGTTGATTGACACTTTTCGAGGCGCCACGCAAAGGTATGCAGCCGTGCGAGTCTGACCGATTTCTTGTTCCGGTAACACCGGAATCGTAAGAATTCGACGACTGGTATCGAAACAACGAGTAAACCACGTCGATTTCGATCGCGGTGCCGCTCGACCGCACGCCCGGCATCCGGCTAAGTCGAACGGAAGATTTAGTTGTGACACACTTTCGGATCACGATTTTTTTTTTTTTTTTTTTTGTGAAGTTTTTTTCACACTTTCAATTATAAAAAAAGATTAAAAAGTTCTTTTTTTATTATATATTTAAGGAAAGTTTCTTTTTTCATCTATATATATGAATCGCAAAAAAATACTAATGAGACATATAATCGATCGCTGTGTTATTTATATTAGTTTGATTTCTAATATCCACGGTTGTCCAAGAAAGATTGCACTTTCTGGCGATTTATCGAAAAGGATCAGATGTTTTTTTTTTTTTTTTTTTTGTGAAGTTTTTTCACACTTTCAATTATAAAAGAAGATTAAAAAGTTCTTTTTTTATTATATATTTAAGGAAAGTTCTTTTTTTTTCATCTATATATATGAATCGCAAAAAAATACTAATGAGACATATAATCGATCGCTGTGTTATTTATATTAGTTTGATTTCTAATATCCACGGTTGTCCAAGAAAGATTGCACTTTCTGGGACAATCCGTACAGATTCGAGATTCTTAGTATGTCAGTGTGCCTATATGCTAATCGCTCGACGATGAGAAGTTTAACGTGTAATATTCGTGTCTGGTGCGAATACACTTCCACACGCTTGTGTCAAATGTAAATTATCATGTACGTCAGTAAATCCCTTGACGCGCGATTATCCTTCGCACTTAACTCCTCGCGATACGCGCGAATGGTAGAAAGTAGCCTCATACGTTCCAGTATTTACCCGCTCTGCGTTTATAATTGCGCGTACACGCAATAACGCGCAATCGTAAAATGATCGCGAAAGTAGAAGAGCGGCGCGGCGCTAATTCCGCAGAGCGAAAATTTGCCTATCAACGGATATCGTGACGAAAAATTACATCTAATTATAGTTAACATATTCCGACATTTATTAAAAGAGCGGCTCATAAATATGGAAACGCGCTAATCTCAAAACATTTTATAACATTCCGCGTCGGTTATTTTACCATCATAAAAATCCATAAAAATATAATCTTACTCTCGTAATCGTATTTGAAATTTACACATTATGTTTGAGAAAATAAAAACAGATATGTCGACCAACTGTAGAATACTGTACTTGTAAACTTTATAGTACGGCGGTGCAAAACAGACCAAAAAAAAAGTAGAGACGTCATCTGTAAAATAGCTTAAGACGCTGGGAACAACTGTTATATTTCGTTTCAATTTAAGTTTTACTGAAATTAGCCATCCGGGTGGAATAGTATGTACCATTTCACGCAGCATTCACGCGGTAATATGACTAAGGAACGGATGTACCCCAACATCGTTCTCCAACACCGGTTAACTAAATTTTCTCCGTCTCAGCCGCTATATTACATGTAGGACTGTAATTTAAAAAGGGATAGCGCGTCTCTAACCCGGGATTAGTGAACCTAGACTGCGGCTCAGTCCACGGAAGAGGATGGTATTTAGCAAAAGTAGGTATCTATGTCTTTCTAGTATATATAACGCGTCTTACGGTTCCCCAGTGAAATGTTATTATGACCGCTCTTATCACAGATTGACTCTTATCAAAGCGTTGTAATTCCTGCAGGTTGCACAATATATCGTGCATTTTCGTCGTGTCATTCCATTAATTCGAATTAATCGAGATCTCCTTTCTTCTCGTAATGACTCGCGGAACCTGATTTAATTTTGAATAACGGGAAGCCTGGTACGAATCGGCCTTCTCTCGGCCATCATCGTGCCGACTTGTTCTTCTATACGGCAACTTCTGCGTAGTATTAGATGAACTTAATTGATTTCTATTCACATCGATGATCACATGGGGGACTAGTCTATGGAAGGTAAACGCGACGACCGGATGTATAAATTAATCGAGCCCGAAAAAAATTTCCGAAGAAAGTTAGTCATCATCGCGGTAATCATTAAAGTGAATTAAAATGGATTCGATCATTAATATGGACCGGTATATAGGGTATACTAAAATTGTACACTTTCTCTTTAAAGAATGTGTTGTATTATTCAGCGAGCGGAGAAAAACGTTCCTCGTTCGTTCCCGGATTACGTTGACGTCACTAAAAAGCGCTCCATTTTCGCTTTTCTAATATCGGCACGATGACGACGTCGTTTAAGTCAGTCGACACATTCACTTTCACCACCCACGTGTCAATTTTCTATACTGCCAACCGCATTTGCGTGACAATGACTCACTGTCGCGAAATCCCGTTTTTCGACAATGAATATTTTATCTCGTATTCTCGCTTTACATGTGTATCCTTGTTTAATAAAGACCCACAGTGAAAACGATTTGAATCCGGTTCGTAATTTTTTAACAGAAATTATAAAACAGAGTTCTTTCCGCGTTAATCCCTTTAGGGGCTGCTTTCACCCTTTCAGAAGCTTAGTTCGCGAAATACCTTTCATTCTCATTCCTTTGTAATTCAAAAACAGATTCAATCTTTTCTTTAGATATTTATTACGTAAAAATCGCATATATTGATTCATGAAAATATCCCGTCTATGTAATCCGTTCTCAAATAATCATCGTTTATGAAAGTATAAAACACGCATCCGGTATCCGGTACATTATAATACTCTCGGCATATATTTTTAATCCGTGCATAAATAAGTGAAAGGAAAGACAATTCCCTGGTATTTTCATACCGCCTTGCGCATGACAATATCTATAAGCAGAACTACTACTTGCTTTCACTTTTCACTTTTATCGTTTCGCCTCTTGCACGTCAACGACCACCGGAAATCCGAATATAGAATGACGTCAATGAATGGTTACGATATCATTTCTCAAAACTTTCTTGTGACGCAGACTATTGGTAATCGAAATTAACAATACATTTATTTTTTTAAATTAATATAATCAGTATAATATCTCTCTATATAACGTTTTTATTCTTAATAGTTGAATCATGTTTTTGGCGTTCTATAACAAAAATATAAATAGTGTGCGGATATTATTTAATAAATCCTTTGTTTGCAATTCTTATTAGAAAATTTGGCATAAATTCTTCTACGAAATAAGAGTGACATTATTTTCACATTTAAAATTTATTCAAAGAATAATTACGATCTTTTCGTAGGATTGAGTAACGCCACGTCGCTTTTTCACTCGAGCCGATCAAATCTTTTCAACAACGAGCTCGGGTACGCCCCTGAACTCACTTTCACCGGCTGCATCCTGCGTATCCGAAATCAAGATTCTACAAGTAAATAGGATAAAAGATACATCAAGATATGCGATAAAATGCCCGCGCGCACTCTTTCTTCTTCTTTAACGCCTTTCATTCAAGATTACATTAAGAGTGGAACTCGCTCCTTTATACTTTATAAGAAGAAATGCCCGAGAACGAGTGAAGATTGCATCGGGATTATTAAATTCTTTTGTCTTTTCAGTCGCGTTACACTTACTTCGAATTACGATACAAAAGAATAGTTTTTTTTTAGATGTTCATCGCCAAATAGACCATTAATCTCTCGTTTGTCATTTACGAGCAACTACTATCGCGTTTTACCGCAATATAATATATGATTTTTATTACACGAATATAAAAATTTATATAAATAATATTCCATAATTTTATTTCAATGCAAGTGAGATAATATAATAAAAAAATATATATTAAATATATCTATAATAATTATTTATCTTGATTTTTGAACCTTCCTTCTTTCTGCCCTGAATTCACTTTTCTTATTGTTTTTTCTCCGCAGATTTATAAAAAGATTAATCAGCTTGATCGAAAATATACTTATATTATTAAATTTATAAGAAATTTTTTTCAACCATAAATATGCGCACATTTTACACATTATTTTTTTATATTTTTATGAGAACATTATTTTCTTTATCATGAATTAAATTGTATATATACACCCTCTGAAAGAATTAGGTATTATTACGATTGAAGGAATTATGCAATTATTACAACTGGTTACATGTCTTACGATTTACAGTTACTTTATTTTTGCATCATTTTATTTCATTCGATTGAACTTTCAACTGTTGAAAGTATCGCACCTCTTTCTGCGCTCTTACTATAAATTTCGTAATACGATCGAACTAGTGCATTCGCCAACAATAGCGTTGCAGTGGCTTTTCTCGCAACGGAATTCGAGCCGCATCGATACTGCGGGGAGAATCGCATCTAGCACTCCCGCAGCTTTTGCGAAGTGCATCCGGAATCGATTGGCGCCCGGCATTCGCAAACAGAATATTCGCTCACTGACGGCTAGATACGTTCTATCCTATCCATCAATTTGAACGGGTCATAATCGCTCACTCGCAAATTCTCTTCATGTACATTAGCGCGTTATATGCAATTAGTATACAATCACGATAATTGTGTATCTTTCTTATTCTTTTCCTTTCGCGCAGAATAATCGTGCATTGAAATGGGCATATTTTGGATTAAGTAATTTTTTCGTGATTCTTATTTTAGGACGACACACATATATTTGTGAAGCGTATTTTAAAGTTTTATTACAATCCAATTTTCCACTAATATATGTAATTTTATTTTACAAAAATATTTATACTTTTTTTATTGTTCTATTATAAATATTTATTACAAAAATAAAAATATCAAGAACTGTCAGTTCCAGATTAACCCTTCGTTAGTCGCAATATCCAACAGGTACACATTCAAGCTACAACATATTGTTTTTCATTGTTCTTTTATGTACTTTAGTGGCTGGTCTATTAGCTAAGCGCTAATGAAAGAAAAAATGTTTCAAGAAGCTGAGGAAAATAATAAAAAAAAAATAGTGTATCTGTAAGATATATTTATAGATGAAAAATATTGCGATTATAATGAAGAGTTAATTATATGAAATTTTCCTCAAGACAAACGATAGATATTTCGTGCACCAGTAGCTAATTACCAGCGCATTATTATCGTTGATGCACCGTCTAGATCACGGTGACTTGCGAAATCTGTATGAGTCCGACCAGCACGAAGAGGACGCTCTGATTCCTCAAGCAATCAGAACATGGCGATCGGCGGCGTTCTCTGGCCCCGAACAGGTTACAATCCGAAACCCGTCGGGGCCGTCAAAGTCAGATGCAATTTTCCAAAGTGTAAGTAGCGAACATATCGAATCGGACATATCGGAGCGAAGGTTCAACCTTCGAGAGGTAATCGGTGAAACTCGTCGGCCTGCCCCTTTCGAGATATGTGCACCAGGAGAGCCGAAGATACGCGTTTACGACTCCGGGATACCAATTCTCTCAGGTGTTTGTCCGATACTCTCGCAGGGATATTTTACTGTCTTGTGAGAGCCGGTCGCTCGCGGATTATCGACCTGGCGCAAGCGAGTGGTGCACGCTTCGTACACATGGTTTATGGATCGTGGCCCATACTCGGATGTACCGTCAGATACTCGGCCAATGGAACGTTCCGAATAATACTTTTAGTTGTACATTGGCCGATTAACAAAAATCAGGACGAGATGAGAGACCGTTTTTAGCACCGATAACGGCGGATTATTAATGTCCTTCGAATGATTACGGTATGGAAACTGATTCGCTCAAATAAAGTTTAAAAGTAACGACTTGATCCATTTTCCAGAAATAATACGCCAGATTATATCCACTTATGTCATATTTCAAGATTGTTAGCATCGCGGAAAGACTAAATTTACTTTGAAATTTATTTATTTATCAATTGAAGCGGATAACATCATAAGTTTTAAAAATGTCAAACACACATGTTATGTAGATCATTCAAGAAAAAAGATGAACTAGATCCATATTTATATCTTTTTGAACAATGTAAAAATACAACTCTCTCTCTATCTAAGAGATTATAAATTTACCCATACGAAGATCAAAGATAACATCATCTGGAATTGACGCGGCCAATTATTTAGCGCTAAAGTGCAAACACTCGTCTTTAGAGCTAGATTGACATTTTCGCCCACCGTGCATCATCTACGAAGAGATGACGAGGAGCGCGGGAAGCCGCGATCTCGAGTACACCCCGCCGCTCTCGGTTCTCGCGTGAACGCACGAGCGGCACGAGGAGAAAGTTTCTCGAAGCCAGGAAGTGAAGTAGGCCACGACTTTGACCGCTCGCAAGGTCCATACTCCCGTGGCACGCCACTTTGTAATGTCTCGTTCCTTCTCCGGCCTACAACAACCGAGAGCCGTGTGTGTCGCGCGCGTGTTTGTGTGCGGTAACGTCGCCGCACGATCATCCGGGGATGTGGTATGCGGATCGTCGACGAGACTCTTCCATCGTCTCGATATTCTTTCTCTACAGGGTGGCCCAGAAAAGGTGGAAATCAGTAGCAGGAACATATTCTTTGATCAACGTCCAGCCGACTTTCCCTTGGCGGAAATTGCAACCGAGCCCTGATTACACTCAAAAAAGTGGTATTGCAACTACAGCAAAAATTTTCTGGGTGCGCAAAATTAACTGAGGTACATAAATGATTAGCAAATACTGTGATATCGCATATGTTTCGCATTTAATCAATCTAAGTGACAGAGACAGAATTTATATCTAAACTGTGTGTGAAATTTAGAAAGAATGTTTTTCTGTGGCGCCTATCCATGTTAAGGCCAATCATACTTGTTATAAAGTTTGGCTGTGGTACACAGAAAAAATTAGCGGCAAGAAACAAATGAATATATAATCCTCACATCTAACATATTTGTATAACGCGCCCAATCTATCTAGCTCTTTTAAACAATTTCTCTCAATTTTTCGATGCTGCAGTTATAATTGGCAGTTATATTTCTCACAAAGATCGTTCTAGCTGTAGTATCGAAACTCATATTTATCCAATGCAGTGATTAACATTTGGCAATGGGACCTAAATTTTCTAGAAGATATTATTAGAATATTGCTGCTATAAATTCTATATGTAACAGACAATATTCTAACAGATACAAAAAATAGCGATAAATTTTTGTTGTGACACCTAGAAATCTACCTATATCAGCAAGACATTTTTTTGAGTGTACGGAGCGTCTCAATTTTATAGATTTAAGCCTCTCTTGTAACGTAAATAACCATCAGAATTACTTACTTATCTCAATATTTTTTTTTTTTGTTTTTACTTATCTTGGAAGATACTCTATCATGACTAAATTTATAATCTTTAATTACCAACGTGAAATGGCATTTATACTATTCAGTCTATATTCACGTTCTAAAAATCGCAGTCGGGCTCGTTAAACAAAAGAAATATTTTCGACTATTATACTCGGGGAAAATTTATGCTCGGCGCAGAGGTGATAATGTATTCTATTACGATTTTAATTGAAACACACTGTAGCCGCGGTCATAAGCCGGGGCAAGCGTTGCCTATTGAATTTGTGTGATAAACGGAGCCCTTTAATCGAAATTATTTATTATAGCATCGCGCCCCGACGATGAGCCACATAAATAACGTGTTCACGAGGAGATATTTCGTATTTGCGTTAACGTCCTGCTAAAAATATCGTAAATCCAATAATATCTTTCATAATATCATTTTGCCACGGTATATAATATATTTTGTAATTTATTCTAATTTTGTTGAAAGAGAGAATTTTGTTTAAGCAATAGAAATAATAAATTAATGTGAGGGAGATATAGAAAAATGTAATCCTATTTTTAATAACTTAGTTAAAATCAAATGATCAGAAGAATTTTCTATTAAGTTAGAGAATTATAATCTAATGTAATCGCGCGCGTAATGCATCTGTTAAAGTTGATATATCAATTTTGATTCAATGTCGCGTGCTAAACATTAATGCGACAGTAACTATTTAATGCACATCAACTACACACAGCGTATTGAAGAGTTTGAAATTATATATATATATGTATAATTATACCTATTTTATAATGTTTTTATCATTAAATTTATATATGTACGTATATTTCTAATTATATAATTTTATCATTTATATTTTGAAAGGAATATAATTATATAATAATTAAGCTCCGTGATAATAAGCTGCTTCTACTTCACACGTTTGTAAGATGGATTTTCCCAACCATTACCTTTTTTCCTCCAATTATGCAAAACAGAAACACGATAAAAAGAACGAGAATCAGTTAACGAGACATATAACCTAAAGCCTCTTACGTCAATTGCTTGCTGCAATGATACGTTTCTATTGTGCTGCCTGCGGTTAGAACGTGTAAAACTGAATTGTCTCTGCCGATAGCGAATTGGTCATAAAATACTATTTTCAGGTACGTCAATCGGACATTACACACATGCTCACCCAACTAGGTCAAGGCTGTTTTTCCATCCGGTAAACGTGCATGGAGAGTGCCACTTGTCGCCTCGTCGTCTCATAATAATATATCCAAATCTTCAATATACACTTAAAATCTTCAAACGATAAAACAACATATTTACGCTCATCATTAAATTTTCGGAGAACATTTAGCTCTTTATATATAAATCTATTTTTTTAATCTTTTTTAATTCCAGTATTATATTACATATCTGATACGTAAAAGAAATTTTTAAAATATAGTGGTTTTTAATATAAGGTTTACTCGTATGGGATCAATTGAAAGCTAACAAGAAAATCGCTACTTAAACTGAAAGGGCAGTTTTCTTACAGTTCATTGCTCTCTCGTTCGCTGGGATGGTTAATTGCACGCTGTCTTGTTTGCTTTGTAGTTCTGGGTGATAAATACCGTGCTATTTTCTGACCATATTTCGCGGCATGCGAAATATAACTAGCGTTAAGGAATCACAAGAATTATTATACTGAGCTGTTTCTTTTCATTATCTACTCTTCCGTTAAAATCAATCATACTGCTTTCACACGTATCTCGAATGACGCCAAATCTCTGCAGCGAGTCTTAAACTATGCAAGATAACATACGCTGCAAGGGTGGCAGTAACAAGAAGGAAGCAGGCGATAAAACAGTGCACGATTCAATTTCTTACGCATCAAGACACACGATAAATGTATGACGTCACGATAAGAAAGTCGCGGTCGCACTTGTGCAAACAACTTGGAAATATATGTTAAGTAGGTTCCAAACACAAAATGCCCTCATTTGCCAAATATATTCGATAAAAGTATGCCGTATTTATTTAACAATCTTTATTTCATCATGTGTAGAATAAAATGTCATCCCCGAATTACGATATGAATTCACTGTTGTTTTAATCCGTTATGATTTAATATTCGAAGAAAATTTCAAGACCGTTAGAAGACACATAAATAGCATCGACATTTTAAGAGCGAGATATATCAGATACGTACTTATAGCAGTCGCATTAAAAATGATTACGATAAACGCGCGAAAAATAGGATAAACGCGAGACGAGCAAAAAACATCTCGCTCGATAAAGAATCATGTTCAATATTCACGAATCGGTCACGCTTTACCGCCCAGATCGATCGCATCCTTCGATTAACCATACTTTCTCCGCGCGGACTCTTGCCAGAAATTGGCGATTATTGGCCAGCGATCCGGATTCATCATTCACTTAATAACGAGAACTAAGAGAGAGACCGAGAAATAGAGCCGAATTTTTTTACTGTTGACTCGATATTTCATATCCGAAAGCTATATATAAGTATATCAACACCAATTAAATAATATGACGTTTCATCTCTGTTTTGATAAAAAAATATTCTCTATAATACTATATATATTAAATATTATATTTATTTAAGTAAAAGAGAGTATATTATTTAATATAATATAAAGATATTAGATCCCTTTTTACTCGAGGTTTCGAAAATTTAAAATTCACATCAATGTATAATAATTTGATATATGAAAATCAAAGCCGCCTAATAATATACAAAAATGTATATTTTAATAATAAATTCGACAATAAAAATTGCCACTTAAAACATTTTATTATTGTATAATTCAAAATTAATTCCTGCTATGGCGCTACAAGGTACTTTTTATTATTTATGTAAAGTATTGTAGCACAAAACAAGGATATTTATTATATATGATATTGTGTGATTATTTTATATATCGTAAATATATAAAATATTCTTCATATATTCTTCAAAAAATAATTTCGGGTAGTGCTAAGAGAAAAATAAAGTCATAGTAAATTATATAAATTGGATTGAGGGTAAAAACACGATTCGCGATCTCTACGGGCAAATGTCAGTTCGATGCACCTGTTAGAATCGCGGCGAGAAAGGGCCCGAAAAACAAGACGATTCGAGCGACGTTTATATCGTGATTACGTCCCCGCGTCGCGGCGTCCTCCTTTTCTCGTGGCGTGGTATAGTTGGCAACACTAGTTAACGTTCACGCACTTGCATCGACGATCGGCCACCAGTGAGTGATAATCGCGGAGTAGGTCACCGGAACAGCGCCTTTAGCGATCTGCGTTCTTCGCCACCTTTGCGCCGCTTGCGCGCGCTCGCGTGCTTACACACACACTCGCGTATCCTTGAGTGACGCATACTGCAATTTTACGTGTCGCACGTGCACGTTAGATGTGTATGCGACTGTACAGAAGAGATATTAATTAGACATGAGTCTTTTAAAGCAATTTCCATCACCAGTGAGCCGAAGATGAGTTACATCTTGAAACTGAAACAACCTAGCGGTTTGTGTCCTCCTTAAATATAACAGACGTCGCAAAATCGATTCTATCAACGTTAAACTGTATCTAATAAAATATTTTTAAAATTGTAAAATGCATAAATTCCGATTATTAAAAATTTAATATAAAAATCTAATAATCTATGGTTATATATATATAGACTTAACTTTATATAAATAGTACACATATATACATAAAGATTATCTAAATAGCTTTTTAAAAAGTTGAAAAAAATGTCAATTTTTATTTTTTTAATATTTGTCATAGATTGCCCGAGGAACTTTATGCTTTATGCAATGTGATTTTATATTATGCTTCAAAGCATTTATGTTTCATTAATTTTCCGATTAATTTATATATTTTTTTTTCGTGTTTTTTTAATTTGAAGCCCTTGATGTGATTCAACACATTTTAAAACCGTTCCTATGTTTAAACAATCACCGCCCATCGCTATTATATTACATAGACAGTTGCTGCTTCGAACATATACGTTATACCAAAAACGTGTTTGCTTTAAGCGGTTTTGCATCATCAGCGCACGTCTAGCTTTAGATTACATTTCATTGTCATTAGAAGAGAAAATCGCGCCCACTTCCCTTACGCGCAGCATAAAGTCTCCAGGCACCATTAACACAGTCTCTCTGATTGTAATTAACCTCCGTCTACCAAGAAGATAAATACGAGCAATTGTTAGAAAACTATAAGAAGCTGAAATGTGAGCGATAAAAACCGAGTCAAGAAGTCATCCGTGTGATGGGAAATGCGACAGTATCTTTATACAGGAAATGCATATACAATTCAGGCATTCAAGAGAAAATCTTAAAAACATCGCTTTCCGGCTTGATATTAATCTGATCTAAAGAGCACTGAACGTTCCAATTGTATTATACACATAAGAGTTATATTCTCTTTTATAATTTTTCATTAAAAGCTGAAAACAATATGGTTAAAAAATAAATATCTAAAAATATTAAATTAGGTATCGACGTATCGAGTCATTATTTTCTATTTATAAAAAGTTATAAATAATAATAAGTTAACATAATTAATAGTAAAATTAACGGCTTACTAAAAAATTGCAACCATTAAAAGGTATTTCTATAAATAACTAGGACTGCCGATTTGTTTTGTAAGAAAAGCGTTAACTTAAACCAATTGACTGAATCTTATCCGTGACTCTTGTTTATATTTTACTAAATTAATGGACGCGTTTTACCGAGTGCTGCTGCAAATTCGACGATCCGTGAAGAAATGAATCAGCTTAATGACCGCAAACTAAAATTAGTGAACCATTAAGTAACAGATTAATGCAGATCGAAAATTGCGAGCGTAATTATCAGCTAATTATCGTATATCGCTCGCATAACTCGTTACATCTATGTGATAGTAGTATTACCGTGATATAACCATAGCGCGTGTGTAATAATTCGACAAAAAAGAAAGACCCATTCGTAAATCACTGGAGAAATCCTTTTCAAGGATTTCTTAAAAAGCGAGCGTTCTCGCAAATTTATCTTTCTCCGAAATAGTTTTCTTCCCACAAATTTTTTAATAAATAATTGTTATATTTTACTTTAACTTTTTAGCGCGAGGGTAACAAAAGTATAACGATTAAAAATACCGGACTAATGTTAATCGGAAATAATTGATACAATAGAAGGGTAGAAAAAAAGGATAGAAATATTGATACAAAGTGCCGAATAATATAGGAAGTTGCAAGCGCAAGACTAACCTTCCTTCAAATAAAAAAAAGTAAAAAGTCAGGCTACTCTTTTTAAAATGACACAATATTCACGGATATGAAATTCACGATCGTCGAACGAACGAGTCTTCAGCAGCAACGTGCATAACGTTGATTCTGCTGAAACTGTCAATATACGAAACGCAGGATGTGCATTCAGTGCCTCGGGGTATCACGGAAAACGTATGGAAAATTTTACAGAGAATATTGTGAATGTATACTTTGTTACAGCGTAAAATTCGATTGTACTGCGAAATTGTATATTTAAAGTCAAAATTCGACGACTAATATTTCAAAAATTCGATCGTAAAAACTTGTAATTTTATTCGTTTCATTTTTATCAAAGGGCTAAAAAAAATATCCGTACATATATGTGTGAGAAATATTTTTATAATATATAACGTTTATCAAAATAATATATTAATTTATTGAATGATAAGACAGAGAGAGCGTGTATATCTATAATATTATATATTACCTTACTTTTATCTCGTATATATTTTTTTATTATTTTTCATATAATATTAACAATAAATTCAAATAAAAAGATAATGTTATGTAACATTCATAACCATAATTATATATGCTGAAAAGGTAATCAATCGCTCGATATAATGCTCTGCAGAATATATATGATTAAATATCATTAACATAGAAGAGTACGATGACCGAGGATCTAAGACTATGTTAGATTAAGGTAATGAGGTCGCGTGTCACCAATAGCATGGTGGATGGTTACATGTGGATATGTTGAAAAATTGTGCAGCTTCCGACATCCATCGATCAAGGGGCAATGAATAATCATTTTTGAATATCGTAAGCCAATGTTACTCTGCACGATAAAATTATTAACTTTACGACACGATATTCTTTTTTCCAGAAAAAATTTTTGGAAAATACAATGGAAAGACGTATCGATACTTGCATAGCACAAGAGAAAAATATGCAAATAAGCAAATGAAAAAAAAAATACTACGTTACAAAATATCTTTGATGATAACTAATATTTGGTCGTATTATTGCATACGAACTTAAAAGCCACTTGTAGCAGTGTAATTTATTTCTTTGTATTCTCTCATCCTTCCATTTCATTAACCGATGGATTCCCATAATCTTACGCCTGGGATAATCGACGTTTACCTACCTTTTTCTACTGGTCTATTAAATAAATCGATAACGGCAAAACACGCGGATGCAGAAGAAACGGACCAAAGAAACGGACGGATGACACAATCGCGATCGTTAATCATACCATCGACATCGTCCATCGCACGCTCGCGGCCACCCATTAAATATGAAGGCGTATAATCGGTATACCGATTGCAAGCGCGGGTAGTTTCTCGCGATTAGGATCAGGTGCGAAGTGTGTTAAGTATCCTAGAACGTCCTCCTACATATTGCGCGCAGACGCTGCATCAGGGATATATCTGGGAATATACGCGTTGGGTATTTAGCTCGCAAAAAAAAGAAAACCTTCACGCGAGATCGCCGCATTCAAATTACGCAGGTTGGATTCGTGCGGTAATTAACCCAATTCTCGAGCTAACGCGAGGAAAATATTAAGCAAATAAAGGGGAAGGGAATCGCGCCACGGAATACAGATCCCGCGGGCAGATAATGTCCGTTCGGCTTTCTAAAAGCGCCAAAGCGTTTCGAACATTCGGCCGACCCTAATTGGATATCTAACGTCACGTAGCCGTTAGAACGCAGGAGTATTTTAATAGACCAGAATTGAACCGATCAATTTTATTCTGTGACTTGGAAATAAAATGAAAGAGAAATGTGTGACGTTTTCTTCCCAGAGCACGTTTAAACAGGTCTTTCATAGATATGCGGTGAGAATAATATGACAGAAGCGGAGATTGATAACTGAAGAATGCTATCACATCATCATTATAATGATGCGCTCTTATCAGTGGCAAATCAAATATTTCGTTGTGATAAAAGTAATAGTAACGAAAACTACAACGGAAAGTGCCGTTTAAAATCATTTTACGAGTACAAAACAAAAATGCAATAAATAACATTATATATAAGGGAAACCTAAGAAAATTTTAAAATATTCGAAAAATGTTTCGAACACAAAGCTGATATCCGATAATACGGAAGAACAGGAAATATTTTAATATCTCAAAACTTTCTTGGGGCTCTTGTTAGAGCGTGTTTAGAATAGCGTTACCTTAAAATAACCGCTTCATAAATGCTCGAGAATAGATCCGCTGCAATTTCAAAACAACATCGTCATTGTCGATGTACATCACGTTTAAACTCAATGAGTACAAATAGCAGTTAACACGCACAAATAACCCTTCTATTATATAAATAATATTCCGTATATATATCGCGCGCGATCACACGAGGCTTACGCGGGAGCGTTCGCGCGCGGCCTTGAAAGTAACAAACAATCTAGAACGGAATGTCATCTACGCGAAACTTCATCCCGCGTAGATGACGCTCGATACGCGCGTCGTCCAATAGGAACGCGTCGCGCGGCCGCGACGATCGATCGCGATACATCGGAATGAAGTAATAGCCAAATGGCGCAGCAACGTGCGCTTTCGACTTCCGCTTGTCGAGTTGTCCATCTTACTCTCCTTTTCTTAATTCGTGACGGCGCTTCGATTCAAATCGGCCGCCCGCGCAGAACGCCAATCGCCGCGCGCCGCCGCGACAGTTCGCGTCGCGCGCCCGCCAATCGTCCGTCATGCTGCACGCGAGGATCGTCGTGACAACGTGTCGCGTCGCGGAAATTCGACTCGCGCGACCTGTATGCTGGATCCCAGCGTTCCATGGAGGATCGAGACGCGCGGTGGGCGATCGTGCCCTCAATCGCGGTCAAGTGTCACGCGAGGTTATGCGCGAGAATTATCTGAGGACGTTCGAGAAGTGCAAGTGTGAGTAGCAAGCGTCCGCCGCGGCCATGCCAGTCACCGCGTCGTTCGACGTCCGAGTACGTCTGTCTCTCTCGCACACCATTCCACGCGCGCGTGCGTCTCCGTCTCGCATGCGCGTCACGTTCGATATATCGATAAGATACGACCTTGACACGGCGCCGGAGAATTTATTGTTATTGGCACGCGGATTTATCCCCCTCGGAGGGGGGAACGCACTGTTACGCACACCGCGTTTTTAGGAACGAAGGGATGAGATTTAATTAAGTCTAGAATTTTTTATGCGGATGAGAGAGAGAGAGAGAGAAAGAGAGGTTTCGTGATTACGTAGTATTTGGCGACGATAAGGAGATTCATTGCAATTCTGGCATGTTGACAAGTATTTTGCCACGTGTCCGAGAGTAACTATTAATGCGCGCGATTAGTCTTTTTCTGTTATTCATAACATATCTTTGAAGGACAGGTTTAATATTATATCGGTTATACGCATTCATGATTATTATAAACAATCACTTTTTCCTTTTTACGCTATTTCAAATGCATATCAGACGGTTCGAATTACAAATGCATATTTTGTCACTTATATAAATAAGGTATTAATTAACGCGTGTTTATTATTATTCATAAATTCGCTGAGCATGTCAATAAATTATAAAAACAGAAAGTTTTACCAAGAAAAGCATTTAGTTCGATTCACATAAATTTGTTACGGGTGCGAAAAACATGACATAATGCATCGTAAGCGCGTCACAAGATTTAAGATTAAAACTATCTCGTATCTCTGCCAATCCGTTCGTGTTGACAAACTTATTAGTCATATTATATTTATCGTTTTAAGCAGACGATCTAAGACCTAAGATATGCTAAATCACATTAAGCAGATTATTTGAGAGAACAGATAAAAATAAAAAAAAGTACATAAATTATTGATGAGGTTTGCTATCTTTTCTCATTACTTTTTAGCTCATCGGATATTCATCTTAATTAATTAATTCGCGACGGCGCCGAAAAGAGCGACATAAAGAGGCCGCATAGAAAGAGAGAGAAAGAGAAAAAACAACGGAGACAGATTAGATTTAGATCGGAGATTGGTTTCTCACGGCACGACGAAAGCAGAGACGAATGTATAGGCAGAAAAATCTAGGACAGTGAAAATCAGCTTGTGTATCTGTAAAATGAAACGAGAGCACCGCGCGAATTGATCGCCATTTAGGTCTGAAGGAGTATAATAACTGTAGTTCTCGTATCATTCCAATTAAGGATCATAATTCGCATGGAATTAAGATCGAGAACAATAGCAATGTATTTAGGAGATTCCAATGTTTCAAGAAGCATAAAAAATGAATCTATTATATTGTGTATTATTTTTATAATAGAACAGATCTTTTTATTGCACCAGATTCAAACATATAATTTTGTTGAAGCTTGCGAATCTATACCTGTAGTATTTAGTTAATAATTAATTAGTCAATGGTTAATTTATTTATATTGTTGCAATTTTAGCGAAGAAACTCCCGCAAGATGTGAATCCGAAGGGTGTATTTGCCTGCAATGAACTTGATTTAAGAGAGGTCCAGGTCTATGGATTTGATTACGATTACACACTGGCCTGTTACAAGCCATCCTTGGATTATTTGCTTTATAATCTGGGACGCGACATGCTCATTAAAAAATATAAGGTTTCTATTACATTTGTGTGACAAATTCGGTTATTCATTAAAAATATGATAGTGCTTATGTCCATGCAATTTTTTGTTCTTTTTTTAATATATTCTCTTTTAAATCATATACTCTTATATCGCAATAATATAAACGAAATAAATTATTTTATTTGAAAAGCCTTTAGTCATAAATATGTATAATTGTTAAATAGAAAGAAAAGTATGCGTATATATGTGTGTCGCGAGTTATCATCCAACATTTATTTTATTTAAGAAATTATTAATTAATCATATAAGTATAGTATGTTGGAAATAGAATCTCTATATTTTATCGATATGAGAAAGCTGAAAGAATTAAAAGTAAAAATACACAGAATTTTGTCCCACTTGCCTTCATCTCAAAGGAGAGCTACTCAGAATTTTTGTCGAAATCAAAAGACAATTACATTTCCGATTAGAATTTCATCTTGAACTTCGCTTAAACTCATTTAATTGCCCCTCCAGTACCCAGAGGGAATTGCCAATCTGGAATACAGAGAAGATTTCGCCGTCCGCGGCCTCCATTACGACATCGAAAAGGGTCTCCTGTTGAAGCTCGACAGCTTCTTGCAAATTCAATTGGGTGCCGTTTATCGTGGTTTGCATCCTGTACCCGACGACGAAGTCCTCCGAATCTACAAAAATAGAATAATACCAATAGCTTACGTGGAAGCTACAAACAAACACTCTAACGTAAGTTTGTTATTAAGGAAATTACAAATGTCAATAAATAAAATTAAAAATATAATAATGCATCAAGAGAGTAAGTACATGTAACATAAAACTGCATGAAGCATATTTCTCCTTAACAAAAACAATGCATGATGTGCTTAAAACCATAAACCTGTAAATATACAAAATTATTTCTTTTACGAATTGACAAGATTTTGCTTTTTTTAATTATCGAGAATTTTCTCTTGAAATTTCTTTCTTTTATGCTATGATATACGAAAAAATAACAATTCTCGCAAAACTCACAATTCGTTTCCATTTATAAAGAAAACCTTTTAGAATATATTAAAAATGCTCAACCTTCTCTATTTGCATGTATCAACATGTGTGTTTTTGATGATGGATCATTTTATACAGAAAGTGAGTATACATGTTTGCGATATATATCGATATATAAAAATCTTTGAGAAGATTCTAATAGTGTGCGCATTTTTTTTTTTTTTTTCTTTAAGGATGCTGTACAGCGCACGAAAATGGTTCAATTAGCCGATTTATTCTCGGTGCCGGAAATGGGTTTATTGTGTAACGTTACGGAGTACTTTTTGCAGAATCACATTGACTATCATCCGGAGATATTATTTAGAGACGTTAAGGTAAACCGCACTATCCTGGCATAGCCAATGTAATCCTGCTAATTGTTTATATGATTAATTTTATACAATATCTAGAATTCTGTGCAAAGCTGCCATCCTATAATGCATCAACTGGTGGTGGAAAATGTGTCTGAGTATCTAGAACCGAATAAAGATTTGAAGAGATTTTTTGAACGACTTCGAAAAGCCGATAAGAAAATGTTCTTGGTCACAAACAGCCCTTTCCATTTCGTGTATGCATCCAAAATATTAATAATTTTAATTCAAATAGAATATTTATCTGAATATAATAATGGCTAAACAATTTTTAACGTTTTGCAGTAATAAAGGTATGCAATTTTTGGTCGGTGAAAATTGGAAGGACAATTTCGATGTAGTGATTGTTCAAGCGAGAAAACCAAGATTTTTTACCGAAGAAACGCGCCCTTTGAGAATTTACGATGAAGTTAAACAAACGCAATTATGGGATCGAGTCACTAAACTCAACAAGGGTGTTATATATCTTGAAGTAAGTCTGTCTGCTTTGATATCTTATTGTTAGAAAATTATACACTTGGGACACTACATTAGACATTTTTAATAATAACGAATTATTTTAGGGAACAGTTAAACAGCTTCAAGATATGACTGGATGGCAAGGACATCAAGTGTTGTACTTTGGTGATCATCCATACAGCGATTTAGCGGATGTAACTTTAGAACATGGTTGGCGAACGGGTGCGATAATCAAAGAATTAACGGTAATTTAAACAAAATTTTTATTAATTTTTTCTGAATAAAACTAATTTACTATCGTGAAAGAATATTAAAGCTTTGAAATTAATTTAATATAGATATAATATACAAAGAATTGCATATTATATTACAGCACGAAATCGAAACCTTGAACGATCCAAAGTTCAAAGAAAACGCAAACTGGCTTCAGATGTTAACTGGTGTAATCGAGGAACATCAAGATTACGAGGGGCCCAAAGTACAAGAAGAGTTAGACGAGTGGATAAAAGAACGGGACCAACTGAGAAACGAAATCAAATCTGTCTTCAACAAACAATTCGGTTCAGTATTCAGAACATATCACAACCCGACTTATTTCTCCAGAAGACTGTTTAGATTTGCCGACATCTACATGAGCACGATCACAAATCTTTTAGAATATTCCACGAGTCATACGTTCTATCCTAGAAGAGGTGTAATGCCTCATGAATATACTAGCTACTTTATGTAAAGTGTCGGTATTTTTAAAAATAAATACTTATTGTTCTAACGCGAGTAGCAGACGCTTTTAGAGCGTACAATCAAAATATTTCGCATTAAACGTCGAATCGATGATAATAGCATTTTCAATCATGAAAAAAGACCGATGTATTCAATGTCATGATATAGAAATTTATTTTGGAACAATGAGAGGAGGGGTGCTTGCACCACACAAATATTCTTCCGTCTTATTAATAGGTATATGTATGCATAATTACACACACACACACACGCACACACATGCAATGCAAATCTATATCGATCAACGTTAATATGCTTTTACAGCCGCGTAGTTACAACTAATTTGCATTGAAATGTAATGTATGTAAACGCGATAAAACGAGCTATATAGATTACGAAGGCTCTTACATTATTAGTATTACCATGACAATAGCCATATTATGTAAAATGAAGTGATATATCACATTGTAACAAGTAAAATGCATAGAATAGGAAATGAAGTAAGAGCTGTAGGCAAGAGAGAGCAGCTATAAGCAAAGTATTATTGAATTATGAAATTCAGATATTTTAAGAATCAATAATTACAAGAGTTTATTGTTAATAAATTATGTAAGGAAAAGAGATAACGTATCTATTGAGCTTTTGCGCGATAAAAAATGCCAATTTAATCATGTTGATATTTAATTATTTTTGCAATGAGATTTATATTCATCGTTAAAGCATAATAAATTGAATATTTAACTTGTATAATGAATCTATGAATATGACATTTATGTATATAAGCAAAGAGTACAAATCTATCGCGCGCGCCCATCCTTAACCAGGATTTATATAAAGTGGAGAGAATTGAAATTTATTATTATTAGTCTTCTATATTTAAGTTGCTATATAACTTTTTTATTTTCTTTTGCATGAAAGATACAGATTAAAAATAAATTTTCGGTCAATATTTAAATATGCCAATAAAAGAGACTATATTATTTGTCATATTCTAAAAGAATGATTTATTATATACTGTACTCCTCAAATATTAGTTGTTAAGATAACATTGCGTGTTCAAACATTTTAGTCATTATCAAATGAAAAAAACTGCTGATTCCTATGAGAATATATATGTATACATTTATCTAGTGTATTTGTAAACTAAATGTATTACACTGTTATCAAATATATCTTTATTTTCAATAATACAGCTGACGAGATCCTAATACATGCAACAAGCAAAAGAGAATATTTCTTTCATCAATAATATTTACCTTATTTTTAAAATATGAAAAAAACGTACAATGCATAAACATAGAATGATTTTTTTTTGCTTGTGGCATTCATGTGGTTCGAGATTCTTCTTTGTTCGAGATTACCTCTCTATACAGTTTCAAATTTTTATAAATTTGACAATAGCAAAAATTCAATATGACTTGGGAAGAAATTAAACCCAAGATTTCTGTGCCAATATTTTGCGCTCTCACACTCTGTCTCTTTCTGGCAGATATACTAATTGACGAGACAAAATAAAAAAAAAGCAGAAAGATAACGGTAAGATTCGTAGGTTAAATCTCTGTCAATGATACAATTATTTTCATCCATAACATCATAATTTTTAAGGCACTGATTAGCAATAAATATTGCAATATCACAAGTCCGAATAGTATTTAAACAGTTCCCTAAAATAATTTAATTGTATTAATCGATTCTCTTTTCCTCCTTAAATTATCTAAATTTCTATTCATTAAACTTTTAAATTTTATGTAAAATGGCATATCATTATGTGTACTGCTATAATAGCACAACCCGACAATGATAAATGAAGTAAGAGTATCTCAGGACATACCAGCATTTCAAAAGGACATTGCGCTCGATAGATTATCGTCTTTAGTAGCTCAACAAGCTCGTAGGAATGTAATCATCGTCGACGATGCGTCAACGGATGGACATGCCGTTGAGAAAACACTGAAACAGACACCCGATACGTTCATGCAAAATATGAACAAAGTCTCTAATAAAGTCTTTATAAACATTAAAAACGAGAAAGTAAGATTAACGTTATATCGCAGTGAGATCAATGTAAATAGAATTAATCAAAGTTCATACGTAAATTATATACAAAAAATTAATTTTATATTTAGAATTATACTCATAAATCAAAGTTATATACGTATATATAAATACATATTTAAAATATATATATATAAATACATATTTAGAAAAATATTGAACATGGAGATACGGGGATACCGGCCAAAAAACATTCTCTTTACAAGATTCCCTTAACAACATTGCAAGATGAAGAATTGATAAAACAGAAACAGCATGGAAATATAATCACCGATCGTGAAGCTACTACACTTTTATTGCCAAATGTTCCAACTACGTTAAATACAGCTAATAAGCTTCATCGTAAGGTGATAAAAATAAAAATCACATTAAATATAATTATTTAAATATATTAAATTATCGGGAAAAGTCCATAAGATATTCTGTAAAGAAAGTTTGGCGAATGAAAAAATTTAGCTACTGATTGCTACTTTTTGAAGTATAATGTGTGATTTAAAAAAAAATATATATATATATTTTTTCTTAATATTATCATGCGCATCATTCTGCATATAATTTACAAGATTTTAGAATGAAAAATAATTCATAATGAGAAATATATCTTGCTGAAAAGATGACTACTTTCAACTTCAAATTTAAATCTAATTTGGACAGTCCCCAGCATCATTATTCGTCTTGCCTGCTAATAACATCTATTATTCAGCCTGTAATCACACCTTCGGAATCTGTGGAATTGTTCGTAAATACGCTGCCGAAATTAGAAAATTCAGAGAATATCGGGGTGCAGAATATGCAGATGGAAGTTCCATCGATCGACTCGTTCACTCCGTTGGAAGCGGCCGCTATATCGTGCGTTCTCGAGGAATGTTTAGATCAGCTCGCCATAATAGGATTCATGCTACCGGCCAAGGTTGACTCACGCTGGGACGACACGTTTAAGACGATCGACGAGACGTACGGAGTGCCCGACGAGCCTAGAACGATCTTCAGGGAAGATATGGGTCTCTTACCAATTGTACCTACAGAGGCTGAAAAAATGCAGAGGGATAGGTGCGTAAAAGCGTATATTGATATTTTCCTAATACATATGCCATTATATATAAACTCGATGTCTTCGACAGACAATTCCTAAAAAAAAAAAAAAAAATTTAATTTATATGCACATCTAATGAATTTATATTTAGGAATTATACATATCAAGTTCTCGAGAGAGTTCTTCGCGACATAAAAAACAATGGCAAATTCGATAGTCTGCAAAAAGAAATTGATAATATCGCAAAGAAGCAGGAAGGCGATCATAATCTCGAAGCAAATGCTCAGATCAGGTTCAGCCAAGCTGAGGAACTCCAGGGACTGCTAGAATCTGAAAAGAAAGAGAATGAAGAAGACCGAAAAAAGACGATAAGACTCGCGCAGGAAAGCGATGCACAAGTCGACCACGCGATATTTTTAAATAGCGGAAAATTAGGTAAAATGTATCATTCACATGTATAAATATATTTCTCGATCGGTATTATTATGCTCAGGCTATGCGGAAAAATGGGAGAAGGCCAGATTGGAACAGCAGGAACTCAAATTGCATCTACAAAGAAAAGATATGCTAAACAAATTGAGCGACTACTCAAAGGAACATAACGCGGAGCAAATTATATCAGCGGAATTGAATGCTTACTTAGAGGCGGACATCAAAGAGAAAGAAGAGCAGGTAGTTATGTGGACGAAGAAATATAACGAGGAACTTGTGGAACGGCAGCAGGAAATCGACGAATTAAAGGTATATTTGAAGATTAATGTAAGAGGATAGTAATATTTTAGTAGCAATAAAAAAACATTATTTATTTCGCATATCAGAATTATTTCTGAGTGGTAAAAATATAAGTAATATAATATTTCTTTTCAAGTATAAAAACAAAAATATGATTATTAAAATATAAAAAAATAAAAAAAAAATGTGTAGCATAAAAAATATATGATGTAAATGATAGCATATTTTAAAATAGCTTGTAGTTATTCACGAATCTGTATTTTCGTCTCGATAGCGTCTTATAGAAGAACAAAAATTAGAAATGGAAGAAATGCGCGCTTTGATAGACAAGCGACAAAAACTTATCGACGAATGCATCGCCGAAGAGAAAAGATTGCAGGAAGAAGCGAAGCTAAACAAAGCTGCAACTATTATCCAATCGATATGGAAAGGTCACATGGTGAGGCAACAATTAGGAAAGTACAAAAACTTGCTAAAACGATTGAGAAAACGGAAGAAATTAAGTAAACAGAAAAAAGAACGTTTGATGAAAAGAAAAGAAAAAAAGTAGTCAAAAGAAAAGTTCATAAAAAAGGGGCTTTGGCGCCTGAGCAAACAATACAAAATTCGATGTTTTATTTTAGCGAGCGCTTATGCTTTCTTTACATATATACTAATAATGCCTTCTCGATGTATCTCTGTAATGGTATATAAATTATTCAAATATATTTTTAAACAAATATCTCAGAAATACAGTATTTACATAAAGTTTTGACTCACATTCATGCAAACGCACACCTAAACATTATGTGAACATTACCGAGTACGAATACCATACGTGAGAAAGTAATAACAATATAAATACCGATCGAATATATTCGTACTCGATAAATGCGTAATATCTTTCGAATTCGATCTAATTGTCGCACGTTCCAAAGCTAAAAATAAATAGCCGCTGAAATAATCAGTGGCAGTGTGATGATCACTGTACATACCATCTGTTTGTACTGCAAGACTTGGAACAATCACAATTTTATCAATAGCATAGTATATAGATCGATAGTGCGATGATAAAATTATGCGCGACGGATGTTTACGTGAATTGAAATATATTATACTTATCGTTCAGTCTGTATGCATGTACTAGATAGAGCGAGTACTGTATTATAATTTTTGCAATAAACAAACTAGCGGGCGATTAAAGTTTATTTTTGCATCTCTTTATTAAACGCGTGCCGGGATATGTGCGTTACCCGGTATCGCTAGATGGCCATTGGTCTGTGCTTAACGACCCATCGATTTAATCATTTACAATCTCCCGAATTCTTCTGACAGGTCAGACACGCGCGATCTCCATCGACGACATAGCGAAATGAAATTCGGGCTAGGATGAAATAAAGATACCGTCGCGTTCAAATCGACGAGCATTAAAATTCGAGAATAGTAATTGCTCTATTATGTCGAGATCTTACGACGTGTTTAATTGAAGTGGAATTTAAATTGGAAGGGAGAACCGTGGAAGTGATGGAACTCCTGGAAGGGATTGAAACCCTGCTGGTGCCGACCCGACTCCGGATCCAGAGGATCCTCGCCCTGATCAAATTTCGCTCTCTTTTCTTCATCCGTAAGAACCTCTTTGGCAGCGGCAATGTCGATGAATTTCTTTTGCGCACGCTTCTTCTCTTCGCCTTCCTGGAAATTATCAGGATGCCACTTCTGTGCTTGCTTCCGGTACGCTTTAATGATATCTCGCTTGCTGGCGTTTCTCGATACGCCTAAAATTTTATAATAATCTCGGGTTTCCGACAGTTTCTGACGTTGTTGCGCTTTTTGCAATCCTTGCTTGGCTCTCTGCATATTCGGTTCTATTTCTAAGGCATCTTTATATTCTCTGATGGCTATTAAGAGAAGAAAAAAAAAATTAATTTATTATATTATATAATCATCATATAAAATGGAAAAGCTCATGCACACGCTTCATCACTATAAAATACAAACTAAAAAGTTGTAAATTACCATCGTCGAACATTTCCCCTGCGAGATATGCTTCCGCACTATCACAAATCACATCAGGTTCTCTTCTGATTTGTAATGCCTTTTGGCAATTATTGATTGCATGAGTTGCATCAGAGATCCCCGTATAACACTTACAGAGATAATGATAAACTGTAAACTGTACGTTCTCATTCAACTCTTGCTTTAATACACGTTCAGCTGAATTGATGCATGCATCATAATCTTTTGTATCCTCTAGTGCTGTCCTTGCATCTTCTAGCAACTTATAAATCTTTCTTATTTTCTTATAAAATGGGAAACATTCCTTATGGTCTGGATCAAGTTTTAAACACTCTCGAATCTCCCTGAATATTTATCAGATTTTAATATTGCATTTCAATTAGATATATATATATAATATTAATAGCTAATTACTCACTTTAATGCCTCATCAACTTGTCCGAGACGATACAACCATATTGAGAGTTTAAAAAATCCTTCGGTATTATCAGACAGCAATTTTGTGGTCGAACGTATATCAGATATAGCACTCATATAATCTCCGAGAAGATTATAGCTCTCTGCTCTTTGTTCTCTAAGATTAGAAGACCATGGACATACTTCGAGGATTCGAGTAATTAGCTGTACAGCTGTTGCATGATCACCATTATATATCATCGCATCAACTAGTTTTACATCATCCCTAGCTGAGTATAACCTATTTAAGGCATTAAAGGCATCCCTATTATTTGGCTCTACAGATAGCTGGAATAAGAAAGACAAGAATAAATTTTTATATACAAATTATGATTTACTTAAAGAATGCATAAAAAATAACATACAACATCTTGAAAGTCTGTTTCAGCCTCATCAAAATAAGCTTGCTTGAGTAAAATATTGCCACGCTGTAATCTCGCTGGTGTAAAGTCAGCCTTCAATTCTAAAACCTTATCAAGGTCAAGAAGAGCGAATTTGGCTTTACCTAATGCTAAATAAACTGTGCCTCTCTTGTAATATGTCAGGTAATTGGTCGGATCTCCCTCTGAAAGAAATTTATCAATTTTCTATTTTTCTTTTACGCTAGAACAATAGTTGTCAATTAAGAGTATAACGGACAGAGTTGTCAATTAAATTTGTTTAGTAATGCAATTTAAAAATCGAGCGCATTGCAATATGCAATTCAACTTACCAACAGCTGCATGATAATGCGATAGTGCGTCCTGCAACTGGCCCTTCGCCAGGAATTCCCTGCCGTAGTCTAGATGCTTGTCAATCTCTAATTGAGAAACACTTCCGACCACTGAAAAAAAACGACCGTTATCAATTCCGTGCAGGCACAAACACAAGTATTATGCTCAATTATTCAAATTTACGAGAAAGGTTAGGAATACTTACAGTCAAAGGTTAAATCCAACAGTACCACTATCAGGAAACCGTGCATGTCTGAGAGAGAAATCAATTCACCAAGTGCAACGAAGCGGCGCTCTAAACAAGAAAATTAATCCGAGATCGCGACGAGAAACGTAATGACCTAACCACCCGATAACACAAAACTATCCAGCCACGCCGCCATTGCGTCGTGGTCTTACGCGATTGGTGATACGCGTATCGTGTTTCCCCCACCACCGCGAGTCGATTCCAATCGAACCTAATAAGCGAGTCTTGCGACTGCGTATCGCGGGAAAAATAAATGTCTAAGATTAACAGACTATATTCATACTCGACTATATATTTTTCTTTAATATGTGACGAAAAGAACCCATTAAATTAACGATTTAACACGATAAAGCCATAAATCCGCGATACAAGATAACGCACGCATTCATTAAGAATACATGTACCTCGTGGCATGTTTTATTTTAATCTCTGTGAGATCAAAAATATATCTCTTTTAATACGAGTTATAATATTTTTTTAAATAAAACTATTTCACAATTCTGTTTGTATATGAACAATTCTCTTTTCGAGTTACCTAAGCGATTAGCAATGAATAACAAATTAATTTCCACAAATATATATAAACAGATAAAATGTTATTCTTCTCTCATTTACCTTGACTTTATTTAATCAGAATTTTAATGTAATGCTTGTAAAAAATCAAACCGTAAACAAATGGCGTATAAATTTTTCAAGAACAATTGAATCAAAATTTGTTTCACTACTTTATGTATAACTTTATAATTGTAATATAATTTCATAGTTTTTTCGATACACATTTTTTAATTCTACATAATAAATGGTAATTGCATAAGACAATCGATTTAATTATTTTTTTTTTAATGTACAAGGATATCGGAATATTACGTAGATAGTGGAAAGAACGCATAAAACAGGGACTTTGCACTTAATCCTCTTTTGTGATCTTTATTATATTCATTTTTGTAGGTCTCCTGTCTCACTTGCTCTTCTCTCTCTTTCTCTCTCTTCATATAATACTATATAAATAAATGAGAAATTCACCGAATAAAAGAACACTGAATTAATATGTGATCGTCCCGTATGAGGTATTTTGTAACAATATTGACACTCTACATCATTCTTCACGAGCATACGTTGTACCTACGCATGCAAGAAGTATGTGTACACGCGCTTCGCGACGCGCACAATAACTTATTGCTAATGAACGATAAGTGTACGACACACATTGATCCTCATCTATTTTTTTTCTTTGATCAATTTCTCTCCTTCGCGCACTCATTGAGACACTTTTCTTTATTAATTTATCCAATGCGTATAATATATCTATATATATATATATATATATATGTATATATAGAACCGTACGTGTATGTGTGTGAGCGTACACAACGGTTCATCGGAACATTTCGCTCATCTTTGTTCGCGTATTCGATTTCGCCCCGTTTTTAGCGCGTAATTATGTAAATTACTACATAAGAGACCGACAGAATGGTACATTTACCGTTCCGTTAAGATACTCTTTCTCGCTCGACATCGAGTGAAGTAAACGTATAGCAGTATCATTACGGTTACAAGCAACTAACGCACGAGGAACGTCGCACGCTGATTCATTATACAGGCATCGCACATTCGTGCAACATTGCATGTCGCTCTCATAATGTTATTCTTATCGCACGCATCGCTCCGATTATCCGTAAATCGCAACTAAATTATACGCGATTCTCTCTTGCACCTTACCATACTACTCTCTCCCCGACACACGTACGACGATCCTCGACCCCAAATTGAAACATTCGGAACAAGTTAGAAGACATTTCTTTTGCCATCCCACCTCGCTCTACCAAGAAAGCGCGCGCGCGCGCGCGCGCGTGTCCCATAACGCCAAGATTCGCATTCTTATCGCTATCTCCGAAGAGAGGGTAAGCATTAACGCATCCGATTTCTTCCATCGACGAATGTCATCAAAAATCGTCCACTCCGACACACACACGCGCGCGTGTGTAAAATAATAAAAAATACAAGACTATAATCGCACGTGAACAATTTCTCCGCTCTCGCCGGCGACATAATGTAATGTATAATCGCGCACGCATCGCATTATTACATAATACGGCTTACAATGTGTAATGTGTTCCTTGCGGATCGTGCAATTTTTTTTCCTTCCCTCAGTAATGATTGCAGTCACAGTCAATGCTATTTCTTTCTCTTTCTCTTCTTTTTTCCGTTTTACTAGTTCATCGTAAATTGATAGCCCCTCTTTTCGTTTCTCTTTCAATTTCCTCTTTTTCTTTGCTCTTTTAAATATTCTTTTAAATTAATCTTTCGTCTGGATCATCATTCTCTGTATGTATACGTATAAAGTGTTTTCCCTAAGGCTGCTCGTCCGATATACTTCAGAGGACCAAACATGACACGAAAAGTACAGTACACAGTACAGAAGAATATTTACTGTTTACCATCCAAAACGTGTAAACGTAGAAAATAAATACTAAATCGATCAATAAATAGTAATCGTTTATTACATCATTCTCTACTCCCC
>NW_021849308.1:142098-212901 GCF_003651465.1 Formica exsecta | reverse complement strand
CCCCCCCCCCCCCCCTCCCCGCTAAATGTATACTAATACGCTATATAAATCATAGTACCATATTTTTAATTTACACATATGTTATAGTTACTACACGGTGGACATTGACTATCTCGCAGGAACGTTTAACGATTCCCTAAGTGTGTTTGACATTACGCGTCCTAAGATTTACAATAATATAAATATAAAGCGAAAGTTTTTCTATCGATGTGTGATCAACATCATTATCACTTTGAAAAAAAAAAAAAAAAAAAAAAAAAAAAAAAAAATAGAAAACATTAATATGGAAATAGCCTTAAGTATATATAATTATAAGTATACATACTTTTCTATATGCTCTTTGTCCACCATGTTAGTTATAAAAAAAAAAATATATTGTTTCGAAATGCATATTATTGATTAAAACACGTAACGCGCGACGCGTCACGAATGCTTAATGCATCAGTAGTACAATTGGATCTTAACCCTTGGATGCACGACCTGATAAAGGTTTGCAAAAATAATTTCAATATAAGTTCGAATTAAATATAGAAGCTCTAAAGCTATAAGTTTCGCTAAAAATTATTTAAAAAGAACAAAGATTAAATTGAAGAAATAAGAAATAAATATAATAAAAAGGTAAAGAGAAACTGCAAGATCGTGAAAACCTTTCTTATGCATCCAAGGATTAATTATAAAATGATATCAGGTCTACGTGTAACATTAAATTTGATCTATTATCATATATAATCTTTATCTGCTTACAAATAAGTTTTTGTGAAATTTACTCTTTCCTTGAAATTCGTACCATGTATGCAATATGATTCATTAAAATCCAACGACCATTGATGCCTTTTCCTCTTCTTTTGTCACTTTATAAAATAATACGAAATAAAATAGAAAAAAAGAGATGCAAAGGCTTGCGTATGTAATACCAGTCTCGGAACCGATGTAAATTTTCTTGCGAAATGATACATATGTGTATGGCAAAATCTGTGTCGATTGATAAATCATACAAAGATTATTGCCGTTGTAGACAGATATCTGCACGACACGACACGAGAAGTGTCGTCGAATTGACGTATCAATGTCCACGAAGGATTCTCTTTTAGTAATGTTCTTGGCAGGGCCTCCGAGAGCTGACCAAATAGCCTCGATGACGAATCGTATTAAAAATTTTGGGAACACTCGCACCCGCGGTCGGAAGCCAACGATATTTTACCTCGTTAAACGCTATCCTCGAATGGTTCTAGATGAAATAATTATCGACCCCTCTCGTAAAAAGAGGCATTCACACACCTTGGTCCACGGTCACACGGCATACGATTCACGCACGCGATTGCACTATTAAATCTAGTAATATAACAGATATAAGTATGACGTGTGTCTAAAAATCTTTTTTTTCCCCCCCCCCCCCCCCCTCTCGCGCGGTAGATTAGATAGATAAGAATCCGACGTTTGCACAAAACGATATCGACATCCTATAAAGCCCTACCAACACCATCATTATCAATCGGTAATGACTCTCGCTCGAGCTCATCTATATATCATTATAATGCGCATTATTTTAAGCAGAAACAATGCCCTAGGAAGGTCCCTTGAGACCGCAAGAGCCTAGCGTTCAGCCCTCCCCTGATCGGACAACAGCCACGTTGTCTTGTGTGTGTTACTGTTAACGACTTAATATTCCGTTCTCAGTTCAAACTGAGCTAGTACCTTCCCGACATTCAATACCTGATTAATGTAATACATTTAATGCATTTTGTTATTCCGTTAATTGTTCACATTTATCAATTCGCGTGGAAATTGAATGTCACAAGATCGTTCGATATCACAGTCGTTTTTTCAATTATTTTAGTTGTATGTATTTATATATAGCGCGTATATCATACTGATAAATACAGCTAGAAAATAATATGAGTGCGCCCCGTGTATCTCCTTATTCAAGGGGCTTTCGTTTGTTTTCTTTCCTTTTTTTTTTTTGTAATAAAGTTGAGCCCACTATCTCTTCCTCTTTGCTATTATAGCAGGTTTTAATACCCCTCTGTAACTGCAACCGTATTTTTAACCCGTCTCAATATAATTTATCTTTCATGAGCACTCTCACACATTCACACTCGGTGTGTGTATTGTAGACTAAGATTTTTTATAAAGCGCCGTACCAATTTCGCAGGGCAACGTCTCCGTTACATTTAGAAATGCTGTTCGAAGCACAGTTCTATGTAGGATCAACGCAGTTCTGTCTGTAGAACTACTCAAGACAGTTCAGGTACATAAAATATTTATATATACCTGCTTTCCACTAAAACATACATATTTAGCCGTTCTTATACAGTGAAACCTCCATATTGTATATTTTTTCTCTTTTTAATCTTTTTAATATTTTTGATTAAGGCTCCTGTGTATCCTCACTGCAGCTATATTGAATTATGATATCAGAGAGCAACCATATTCGTGTTTGATAATATTGATTAGTAAATACATTGAAACCTCTCTTTTTAATTCGTGAATTAATAAATAACTATAAATCTTGAGTCGTCGTAAGATCCATTTTTGCTGAAAATGTAGAACATGTATGGATAAGTTATATACATGCATTTATTAATGCAAGATAACAAAAAGGAGTTTTCATATTTTACTGATCTATATTATCGAATATGAGTGACGATATTCAAAAAACTTATGTATTTCAATGTATTTCACAAGAAAAAAACTCGTATGATTTTTCACTTCTTCATAATTCAATATAAACTAGTATATCATAAGAGACTAGGAACCTTAAAAAGAATTTTTTCATCATTTATAGTGCTTACTTGAATGTACGCAACTGAAATAGATGGCAATAAAAAGAAAATTGTATGTAAACAAAATTATTTTTTTATATAAATAAAACTTATATTTTGTTATGACAATTGAGAAATGGAAAAACTCTCTTGCGTTTATAAGTTAGATTATATAAATGTCGTGCATATCGAGGTTCCACTGCAATAGCCAAAGTTATCAAAATAACTTTATTAGCTGTAAATTGCATAAGCGTCTTGAAATTTACTAAATTATAATTGATAGAGAGTGTGTGTACATATATCAGACTATAACAAAAATGTAAGATTTCTAAAAGTATCTTAAGACGTAGCCTGTGTATGTGTATTGCCATTTTTTCGCCGATACCGAAACTCTCGATCCCCGAAAAATTCACGTGGCTTATTCAATTAAAACTTATGATATTGCCGGCGCAACATCTGTCTCTGGGGACGGCAAAACAACAAAGTACCATTCGTCGCTGAACTACACAGTAAATTAAGAAAAAAAAATAATAATAAGGAATCGTCATGTAATCTATGGTGGTGACGGTGATTCGGCATATCCTAGGCATTTACTGAACGTGCATATATGTAACCAAAATATTATGTCATGCATTCAAAGAAAACTGCGCGACTCTTCTACTGGCCATTATAATAGCAAAGACAATAAAAAGCGTTTATTATAAAACGTTTTGCAATAGTGTCGAGCATTGACAGACCGAAGATATGCCCACCGCACCCCTATGAGAAAAAGAAAAAAAAAAGAAAATAATAAAGCTACAATGAGCCCCATATAGTCTCGACAGGAGTTCTAAAAAATTTTACTAAGTTTCACCACCTACTATGTGTTACATCGTTATTACCTTCGAACAGGCATTAACGATTTATCGATTTGATTCGTTAGTGATTATATACTACGTGTATTTCTCAGCACGCACGGCAACGAAATGTTAGATGGATCTCTAACTAATAGTGTTGAACAAATCCCATTTATGATACTCGCATTTTTGTATGGTGAGATCATTTACGTTCGAGATATTCCCCGGTGATCCACCGGTACGAATACTAAATTGCACACAGGATTTGTCACAATGTTGCGCATAAACAAATGTAATATAGTGGAAATTTAAAATATAAGTATTCTTTTTCTGCTTTTTCATCGAAAAATCGATGTGCACAGGCAGTTAGCAAAAACGTGAATATGTATTATACATGAAACTGTCTGTACTTTGCGCATATGTATAACGCGCGCAAAACACGTGCTTGTAGTGTCAGACGTAATAATGTCGTGTGTTTTCCTTACATATAATTGAATTTGCGTGTAGAGTAATAATAATAATAATAATGATAGAAGTAGAAATAGAGATGGAAATAATCGTCTACTTGTCCCATCCTCCCCACCAATCAGGGCCACTATTGCCATTGTTAGTGGAATTATTGTACGATGAATTATAATTACCTCCGTAACTTGAATAACCACCTGTAACAAAATGAAAGAAACGTATATTTAAATATAGAATATAAAACCTGTTCAAATTTGCAACCATTTTAATAATTGTTTCTTACAAATGCAGTTGTTTGATATTTTATTTTATTTTAAATATATTTTATTAATCACAATTTTTTAATTTACCTCCATAACCGCCAGGTCTAGAGGGTCCATTACTACGACCAGATGCAGAACTGGGTTGTTGACGATAATCTCTTGCACCAAAACCGCCACCACTGAAACGTCCTTTGGTGTTGGTGGGACGTCGAGTCCCAGCGCTTCCAGAATATCTAGCTTCGGTATACATGTCATCCAGCCAGGGTGGAAGTTCTTGATTGGCTTCGATAAGCAGAGACACCAAGTCGCGTATCAGATTATGATTTTTATGATTGAAGAACGAAGTGGCCAAACCTAAATTACACAAAATAAGATGCTATGTATAGCTTATCCATTTTTCGATAACCCATAACCTTCTCTTAAGAAATTTAATTAAAAAACAAAAAAACAAAAAAAAAAACAAACCTAAATTGCCCATACGACCAGTACGGCCGATGCGATGAACATATTCCTCAACGTCACCAGGCAAATCAAAATTGATGACGTGTTTAACATGTGGTATATCGAGACCACGCGCTGCCACTGCAGTTGCGACCAGAATCGGCGCTTTGCCCGCGCGGAAACGACGCAAGGCTTCCTCTCGTTCGCGTTGGGTTCTGTCGCCATGAATACTAGTGACTGGATATCCCATTGAGGCCAAATATTCTTCAAGCATATCGGCTCCTTTCTTTGTCTCCACAAACACTAAAGTAAGTGACTCTGCGGCTGCACGATAATAAAAGTATAACGTTAATAACTTCCTTTTTTAGTATATAATGGAATATAATTTGTCAATTATAAATTCTTATAATGAACAATTCTATATTAATTTAAATCGTAATATATTCAATATTGCAACTCACAAGCATCCGAAAAGTTGTTCGCTTGTAACAAATCAAGCAAGTATGAACGTTTGTCATGTTCCTCCACCCATACAATTTTTTGCGTAATATTCTCGGAGGTCGAACCCACCCGACCAACAGCCAAGAAAATGTAATTGCTAAGAAAATCTCTGGCCAACATCTGAATCTCTTTTGGAAAAGTAGCAGAGAACATGAGAGTCTGTCTCTCTCCAGTGGGTGGCATGTTGTCTTCTTGGACGATGCGTCTTATTTGCGGCTCAAAACCCATGTCCAGCATGCGATCTGCCTCGTCCAGAACCAAATAACTGAAATAAGAATGACAAATAAAGATATAATCATCGTCGTCCTTTAGTCGATTCTTATTCTATCACATGTCTTACCGGCAATTGTGTAAGCCGATTTTACCGCGTCCCAACATGTCCACTAGACGTCCCGGCGTCGCCACAAGTAAATGGCAACCGCGATCTAATTCGCGCATTTGCTCTACTATATTGGAACCGCCGTATACGACCGCGGGACGCATACGCGATCGGTACGCGAATTTCCGCGCCTCGTCGTATATCTGCGTAGCGAGTTCCCTCGTGGGAGCCAATACTAGACCCAACGGATACTGTTTACGTCTACCAGAGGAATTCGCCTGTGCTGGTGGCGGTCGCGGCCCACTCTCGTAAATTTGATTCAATATTGGCACTAGGAAGGCCGCTGTTTTTCCGGACCCAGTTTGAGCGCAGGCCATCACGTCACGGCGCCCGATGATGATCGGTATCGCGTATTTCTGCACTGGTGTAGGCTTGTCATATCCTGTCAAGGCGATGCTATTCTTTATTATCTCTGTCAGCTTAACCTCATCAAACTGAAAAATAGAGAGCAGTCAAATTAGAACTTGTTAGAAAAAGTTATTAGTATCGAAAGACATCTTCCATATATTATACTCACAGATGTGATGTGTGGCGGTATGTTTTCTCCGGTAGCCTCAACTGGGATATCCTCGTATTTGCTAAAATTAATCCCAGTATTGCCAGTACCAAACAGCTCCAACTCCAATCGTTCATCCTTGGCAGTCGGAATCGTCCAGTCGACCTCGCTTCTTCCGCCCCTGCCACCTCTATCGTCGCCCCATCTTCCGCTACTACTTCCCATCCTATCAGTTCTATTCTCTTGCCAGCGATCATTTCTAGTAGGCTCCTGCCAGCGATCATTACCACTAATTGCTCGATCGCGCTCAGAATTGGGATATCTGAAATCCCTTCCATTTTCCTGACTGCGCCTGCTGCGCCCGCCGAAGCTCCCAAAGTTCGCGAAATCGACGTCGCGAGGACTTCGTGACTCTCGATAAGCACCACCTCTACCCCTATCTCGGTCCCTTTCTCGATCGCGATCTCCACCTCTGTCTCTGTCGCTAAACGGTCTTGCGTTGGAAGAGTAATTTAAATCTGCAGGTGGATTACCTGGTAAAAAGAGTTAATTTATATAAATGTTTAAGCATTTTTTTTCTATAGCAACGATAAAGTATTTTTATTTCATAAATTAAGAGACTGAGACACAGTACACTGACTAAAATACACTTATCAGCTCTGCGACTCAATCTTTTCAACTTATTAATTTATTATGCTATTATTGTCATTTAGTATTTCACAATGGGGATACCATGAGCAATAAATAAGTAATATATTTATTACAAAATACAAAAAAAAGAAACAATTTTTCCTTAATTTAACTTATAAATTAGATGTCTGGAAAATTTTGATACTAACTTGCAGTTTTATGACGAAGATGCGGTGGAACGTAGCGACCCTGGCGGGAGCCCTGCAAGTCCAGACCAGCTAACTAAAGAGACAAAAAAAAGCTCACGTTAAATATTTCATCATAACATCGCAAATATAAAGTATTAAAATGTATGCCATGCAAAAAAGTCATTATCATCCGAACACCGATGACTCATTTTCTTCGGTAGGTGCCGCGAAAAAAATCCCACCGTTTCATATATAACTCGCGCGCTCCAATTGTGAGAATTAACGCACGTTAAAAAAATACAGAGAACGCGAATACGTCATGACACACGACATGCCGTTCCTGGAATCGTTGCCGCCATTATACGTAGCATACGTCACGAGCTGTCCGAGTGACGACGGCCCATCATGCTCGTGGCAAAGGGACGTTTCTTCGATCGGATAAAGGAAATATCTTTCTCTTTCTCTCCACGTATATTCTTCCCGAAAACAAGCATTTCGCTTGCGAAATTTCGCGAAAAGAACAAATTTTGAGAATCGTTAGGGAACGCCGTGGAGACGTGAAAAATCAGAGAAAGAAAAAAAAATGGAGAGAGGAAGGAAAAAGGACTTGCGGAAATAGCTTCTCGCAAGCGGCGAGAATGAGATACGATTCTCTCTCTTTTCTGCCTTTTACCTGCTGCTCTAGACCTGATCCATTCTGGTTGGCTGCATTACTCATATTACTCTGCCTCGGTGCGTAGTTTTCGCAGCTCTGTCGCTTGAAGCCCTTTTAGCTCTCGTCCTCTCTAACACACACACACACGCGCTTCACTTGAGCCGAAAAAGTTCCCGACGCGTCCCAACGCGCTACCTCTGTCTTTGTTGTCTCGCGGACTTGATTTACGCTCGCCAACGATTTCGTGACGGCCGACGGCTTTTATCGATTAACCGAAAAACGGCACGTGTCGGATCAGTCCCTCGATACACGCGATGCGGAGAAAATCCAAAGATAAATGGCTAAACTGTATGCTAGGAAAGCGCGAGAGGCCCCTGGCCGCACACTGATGTCGACGCAACAAAAATGGCCGAGACACGAGCTAGCAAAATGGTGGCAAATTGGTAGAAATAGTGGCGCTTCCGCCGGATATCAAAGTAACAAGCAGACGGGAAATATCTGGGAGAAAATACGTCCCGATTTTATATTATCCTGATGTTTAATATATATGTATATACTTAGAAATTTACGTTAGGAATGTATTATTCATTATATATATTTATACTGTCATATATGAGTAGAGGAAATTAATAAGTTAATAATTGTTGATCGTTTATAAAGTAATATTATGATTTCGATGCTATAATTCAGAATTTGAAATCGGGACTATATACTCTATTTTTTTTTATATTGTGTAAAAATATTATATAGTTTTTTTCGTGATACAGATAAGAATACCATCTATATAGGAAAGGATGATTATATATATATATATATTTAAGTATTTATCTTTTATATAAGAAATAATATTTATATAAGAATCAAAATATACTTACATATCCAAATTCAGATATATATATATTACCAAACGTCATATATATCAATAGTTTGCACATATAAAATGTGATATTAATTAAAATTATACACCAAAAAGAATTTACTGAATTGAACTTAAAAGATATAAATATATCGCAAATTAATTCTTTTTTTAATTAATTTAAAAAGAAGTTGCATTATAAATGTATCTGCACATTTAAAATTAAAATTATAAAATTAATATTGAAATTTTACGTTTTTGAAAATTATGCAATTTAATTAAAAATTTAGGAATAAAATTAATTTTCCGAACAAGTTTCGTTTTACTTCAGTTTTCAATTCAGTCGCCATTTTTCAAAATTTGAATTCGTAAAGTTTTTTCGAGTATACGATAAATACATTTTTGTAGGTATTTTTCTTTTTTTATTGTACATGTGTGACAAAATTTCTGACAATTTATTTCTAATCATCCTTCTTCGTGTCGGTCTTGCCTCCTCTGATTCGTCCAGTACGACGAGCAGCAATAAGACCGATCTTACGACCAGCGCTGGTTCCACGCTTGACAGTAGATGCTTTACCAATGTGTTGATGGTTACCACCACCGTGAGGATGTTCCACGGGATTCATAGCAACACCACGAACCTAGAAAAATTAAAAGCATCTCAGACAGTGTATAGACTTTAAATTAAATATAAAAACGAGTTTACATTGTTCAGTCAAAAAAATTTCTACATGAAATTCTTCAGGTTTCAAATGTCATAATTACCATCATAACAAAAAATTAGATTTCATTATTATTGTATAATAAAGAAAATGGATAAAATCAGAAAATGTACCTTAGGCCAGCAATTCCTCTTTGCCTTGTATTTGTGATACGCTCTGCCAGCTTTCAGTATAGGCTTATCTATACGTCCACCACCAGCAACGATTCCAACCATCGCTCTGTTATTAGAAGGAATGACTTTCTTCGCACCAGAAGGTAACTTAACCCTAGTTTTCTTGGTGTCAGGATTGTGAGTTATCACTGTAGCATAATTGCCAGAAGCTCTGGCCAATCGACCTCTATCGCCAGTCTTCTCTTCTAAATTACAGACGATAGTACCCTCAGGCATCATACCGACTGGCATCACATTTCCAATTTGGAGATTGGCTAAAAAATTCAAAAAGATATATGAGAAATATGCAATGCATATGAGATATATACATTTATATGCATATATGCATATGAGATATATTAAATATCACTATTTGATGTTATTTGTTGTAAAAATTATCATACCTTTCTTTCCACAATACAAAAATTGGCCAGTGTACATTCCTTCTGGCGCAATGAATAATTCTTTACGTGTTTTAAATTTATAAGGATCACGGAAATGTACCATTGCTAATGGTGCACCGCGACCAGGATCATGGATAATGTCCTAACAACAAAGAAAAACAATAGATGTTAAATATCTGTGATTAAAAGAACATTTTCGAAATAAGAGAAATTATATCCTCAGAAAGAGCCTCTGATTTGACGTCATTTAATCAATCAGATGTAGGTATACTAATATCATCACAAATACAAAGTTAAATAATTCATAGCAAACTGAACCAAAACCATAAAGTCACCCTAATATACCTCACTAAAGTTGGTTTAGCATTAATTTATAGTAGAATAGAAAATTGTTACAAACCTTTACAACACCCTTGATAAATCCATGCCTTTCAGAATAGTCCAGAGAACGAAGCTTTGGTGCTCCCTTCCTCCTTTTGGTATGATATCGGAAGACGGATCCCGCACCTTTACGCTGCGCACGAATTACCCGACCCATGGCTCAAAATCTGGAAAGAAATCACGGTATCATGCCTAATACTTGTTATACATACAACACTATCACGTTACATATTTCTGCTGGCGCATGTTAACCTCAAAGTGACGCTCAAAATACAAATCTAATATTTTCCGATTTGCAAAAATATCGAGAACATCTTATGCGCAAATAACATAGAGAACGTATTTGAAAATTTTTTTTAGTGGATTCGTTTCATACGCGTAAATTAAAATGGATATTTTACGCCAGCGAAATCTTACACACGTACCGAAAGAGCCGACATCAAACAGAGAAAGGCAAAAGCGGAAGTCGGCTGATCGTGGTTGGGGACACTACTGTACTTCGCTTGGAGTGCGTTCGGAAATCCATTCGTGAGATCTAATTGACCAATCAGGACAAACGGAGCAAGGAGCTCTTTATTCTGATTGATCAATCAAATGCTTCTCTACCCCACGGGTAAGATTTCTGAACGCATCCTTGATCGCGTAATCAACCCGCCAAAATATGATACTTAAATTAAACCTGCTGCTCGTTCAACATAACAACTTCATATTTAAATAATGGATTTATACTTTGACATATATTACATTTCGATAATATATTTTTACGAGTTACATTGTAATAAACATAAATTAATAAGTAAAGTATATGAGTTAAATAATATATATAATAAATAATATAATATATATATAACTTTTTAATGTTCAAGATTAAATTATTTTAATAATCTTTTTATTATAAAATCTGACGTTTTTATTATAAAACTTTAATTGTTTTATTTTCAATTATTTTCTCCTATAGAAGAAGAAGAATCTAAAACTTTATATTATACTTATGCACAAAAAGCGACAAATGCTAAAATGTTAAACATATAAAATTTACAGACACTAATAACATACGAAGAAAGGATTTTTCAGTCATTTTCCCGCAAAAAATCGCGAAAACTGTGATATATAACATATATCCCCACCAAATTAATTCACATCGACGAGAGACTCGCGATAGTTCTTTCATTTCAACTCATACGTTCGAAATGGATGGATGCATCAGCTTGTTTTTCGTTCTTTTACTTTGCTCGTTAATTGACGCGAGAGATGCAGATCTAATTAGAAAAAAGAGAATTGTTGGCGGTATCGCGGCTGCGCAGCCACCCAAGGACGATCCGGTAGTTTTTGTGAATAAAAATGATCGACACGCACGTATTATCGGTAATCGCGATCCTGACAAAGGATTCTACACCTTTCGCGGAATCAGATTTGGGGAACCACCCACAGGTCGAGCCAGATTTCAGGTAAGACAAAGAATATAATTGTACGATATATAATACAATTAATTATTATATATGTGTGTAAAATCTATATGTCACGCGCGCATTTAACATAATTAAAAATCTTTATCTCTTGTATTATATTCATCGAATAAATGTCACAATTAATTCTATGCTATTAAAAGATTTAATCAATGCGATTTCCATCAATATGAGGATAAAAGTTCGGATTATTAATAATGCAGATTCGAGAATTACAATTTATAAAAATAGCGCGATATTAATAATTGTAATTATATTAAATAAAGAGTTTATTGAAATAAAATTTTTCATATCTCTACAAGTATAAATATTAAATTATGTGACTAAACCGTTATGTGAAACTGCGATACTAGGAACACAATGTGTGTAATAATTAAATTCAATGACCTATCGAGTAAACGTGTACGTCGCTTTAACAAGGCAATCACAAATAATAAAAACTTCTTCTATATAAGAACAAGAGACTGCTTTTTATTGTATATTTGACACATTATTGTTAATGCAAAACTCGACGACGCGATCAAATAAAATGGGGAATATCATTTTTATCTCTCGATGTATCCTGTCACAACGGCCCAATTTAATGAACTTGATATAAGTTATCAATCCAGTCCGAATAATAGAATAAAGCAAACGTGTTGAAATTTACATATTGCGTAAAACGATCGATACACTATTCAACAAACATTAATTTTATACATTTCTGCGCTTTTATATGTCAGTAAATATGATTTTAATTTAATTTATCAACTATTATTTTGATCATAATATACAACAGATCTATTATATAATATTAATTATATGTTCATATTAATAATTATGACTAAAATTGACTAATTTTAACAGTACGCCAACAATTTTTGCTCTTTCTTTGAAACATAAAATAATAGAGTTGTTGTAATTAAAATAGCATATTTATATTGCAAGAAAAATAAATTTACAGCGAGCTTCGCCCGTACATCTCGAAGGAGAATATAATGCCACTACTTGGGGACCTCCTTGTCCTCAGCCCAGCTCTGATGGAACCAACAGAATTATAGGAAGCGAAGATTGTCTTTTTCTAAACGTTTTCACGCCATCACTTCCGGATATCAGTGATGGTTATCCTGTACTGATATGGATTCATGGAGGTGGTTTTAGAAGGGGTGCAGCATGTCAGTATGAAATGAAACATTTAATCAAAAAGAGAGTGGTCGTGGTGTCTATTCAATATAGATTGGGGACGTTAGGTAATTAAAAAAAAAACACTCTGAGAGGTAGATGTAATTTTGATATAAAATATAGCAAGGAAAGAAAATAAGAAATCTGTTGAAATCTTTCCCAGGTTTTTTGAGTACAGGTACGCCGGAAATGTCGGGAAACAACGGGATGTTTGATATGATACTAGCCATCGATTGGGTGAAGGATTACATACACTTTTTCGGCGGTAATCCGAAGAAAATAGTAGCCTTCGGTCACGGTACCGGTGCCAGTTCTGCCATGATGCTATCGTTGTCAAAATTCTGTGAAAGTAATATGTTGGCCACTATATATACATATATTATTTATCGCGCATTTTTTTACGAACAAATGTATTTTTTTACCAACGAAAGAGAATTATTACATCCTGTTACAGATAGTTTCAGCGGTTTGATCGCTATGTCCGGTTCCATTTTATCTCACTTCGCTGTCGACAAGGACCCTTCCGAGACAGCCAGATATATAGCGCACAAGAATGGCTGTCCAACGAATGATACTCGAAAAATGGTGTACTGTCTGCGAGAATTGCCAATAGAGAAATTGATCAGAGTCGATTCCGAGTTAGAAAACATTCGAGCGGCCGCACGAGGTTTCGTCTCCAGTTTATCCAATCTACTCGGATCCGGTCCCGTCGTAGAAGGTTCTGATGATGGAAGGTATTATAGCGAAATTCGCCAAGAGAAACTCTTCAAATTCCTTTTAATTTACACACTCATTGTCCTAATTGTGCCTTTAAGGTCGCTCCCAAACTTTATGACCACATCGCCGAAGGATTCTTTGAGGCTTGGCAATTTTCCATCTATACCGCTATTGACTGGAGTCATGAGTGATGAAACGGGAGGTGCCGTTTTCGGTCAATACAGAGATGAAGTGCAAAATAAACTAAACATGGTTCCGAATTATTTGACTAACGATTTCGTACCGTATTTGCAAGGAACTATTCCGAATATACGAAACGGATCGCGCTTTGTCCCGCAAGCTTTCCGCGGCTATTTCAACATCTTTGAAAGTGATAACACGCAGAATACAATCGGTAGAGTCGCGGAAGCTTTGGGTGATTCACTTTATAATGCTCCTGCATTTCTGACTGTCGATCACTGGTCCAAAAGGGCAAATGCGTTTCTATACACTTTTGACCATAAAGGAAAAAGAAATTACGGTAAAGACTTTCTCGCCGGATTGCCAATCGTTGACGCCAAACAATCATCGAATGGTATAATTTATGTGATAATCAATAAAATAAATCTTATTGAATTTTTCTTTTACACACACACACACACACATACACACACACACACATACACACACACACACATACACACACACACACATACACACACACACACATACACACACACACACATACACACACACACACATACACACACACACACATACACACACACACACATACACACACACACACATACACACACACACACATACACACACACACACATACACACACACACACATACACACACACACACATACACACACACACACATACACACACACACACATACACACACACACACATACACACACACACACATACACACACACACACATACACACACACACACATACACACACACACACATACACACACACACACACACATAATATTGAAATAATTAACTATCTCATAGGTGATTTGAATCATGGCGACGATTTAGGATTCATATTCAACCGAAACACAATTACCGGCGAAAAAATAAGTGACAACGACGAACCAGATGAAGTGGATGAAAATGTAACCGAAATTTTCACAGAGATGATAGCAAATTTCGCACGAAGCGGCATTCTTAGTGTGCCTACTACAAATGTATTACAATCTAATGGCAGTACTTGGGTGCCGGATATAATTCCAAGATTCTCAGATAAAACTAATTCTTTCGTTAGTATCAGGACGGATCCGAAAAGCATGAATAATTTTAGGTATTGCCGCAAAAAATTTAGAGATTACATTTATGATTCATTGATGATGATACATTATTAAACTGTTTGCCATATATTAATGCTCTAGATACTGCGAAATGGGATTGTGGACTGGTGTGCCAGAACGATTACAATCACCTATGTGTAGTTTATACAAAGTGCCTTTCCAATTAATAGAACAAGGTGCCAAAGGAACGATATCTGTAATTCAGGAACCTATCGATACGGTGAACGAATTTGTCCCCGATCTCAAATCTGGCCTCAATGTCGCAAACAAATCAACCAATCGGAATACTGAAGAATCAAATAAAGAAAATATTACACAACATAAAACGAATGGCAAATTATTATCAAAGGTACCTATACCACGAATACCATTCGCCGGTTAAATTTGTACTGCATTTCTTTTATATTATACATATATATCTTTTTATTGTAAAAGAATATATCAAATAAAAGACATATCAATCTAACTATGCCAACCTGCTTCTTCTTCAAATATGTTTGGAGAATTTCGTGTACTGATGCTCAATTCATTTTGATTTTTTGAATCATCCATCTCCATGCATACTTCTTCTTCAGTTTTGGGATATTTCTGAAAAGACATCTCTTCTATTCCTTTATCTGTTTTATTTGTACACAATGTTAAATTTTCTTTGAGTTGTTTCTCTTCCGTATTAACATGTGTAATTAATTCACATTCTATTTTATTTTCAGTAGTGGAATTTATGATTTTATCAATATTATGCTGATTTTCCTTTTTATTATGATGTACTTTATATTGTTCTTGTAATATATTTTCAGTTTCTTCTTCTTCGCATAAATTCTCATCTGCCTGTGATTTATCTACATCCATTATACTATTATTCGTTTCTATTGGTTTTGTAGTATTTACACTCGAAAGTTTTCCAGTACATTTTGAGGTTGTAATTGTATTTAACAGGTTGCAAGTTTGCTGTTCAATAAATGATATTTTCGAATGATTCATATCTGTATCTATTGAAAGCTCTTCTTCAGTTCTATCATTTTCATTTAATTTGCTAATAATGTCTTCACATGAATTCTGCTTTATCTGAGATTTATCTACATTCAATATGCTATTATTCACTTCTATTAATTCGATACCATTTCTATTTTGTATTATTTCAACACATTTTGATGAAATTATTTTTGGCTTTTTAGATGCAGATAATGTTGCATCTACATTTTGGAAAAATTCTTCTTCAGTCCGACTTCTTTTGTCTGATTTGCTAGTAGTAGCAACTTCTTCTGCTTGACTTTCAGAAACAAATTCATTATCAGATTTCCTGCAAATTAATAATATATTTTTGTATAAAATTTATCTCTTATATGTACACACACAACATATAAAGTTAAATAAGACTTGTGATATTTACTGTTGTCGAGGTAATTGGAATGTAGGTGCAGCAGGATGTATAATTTTTTCTGATTCAGCTAATGCAAGTGTTACTTCTTGAACAATGTTTACATCAATATCATGAGCTGCCAGATTTGATATATTTAGACAATAGTTTGTGGGAAATCCTAATTTAATATGTGGATTCATTTGCAAGGCTTTTAATACTTTGAATAGTTCCAAACGGCATTTGTTATCTTTATAAAAACTTTGTTCAGAAGAACTCAAATAAAAGTTGTTTAATAAAGGTATCACATTGTTCAGCACGTTCTAAAAAAAGAGATATTCAAATATTATGAATCATAAAAATGTTTCGTTGTAGCAGAGTGAATCCAGATAAATTTACCATGTAAAGCGTTTCTTGCAATAGTATGGTACCACTGGAAAATATATTCTGCAAAGTAATAAGGGCTTCTCTACACAAATCTGGGTCTAAACGTCCACTTTTAATAGAATCTTTTCCATTATTCATAACTGTGCTATTTTCATACTGACTCTGTTTAAAACGTTTTATTGCCGGTTTAGAATGCTGCGTTTTTTGAGGCATCTTAAACAGAATAAAGTAAATTTTTTTTTTTATTAAATAGCTTCTGAATGTATATATATTATATAGTTAATTTTTAGTTCATGAATAATATATAGATTTATCTAATTATTCTTTAATGTATCAGTTAGATTTATAAACATAAACATTGTTTAATTTATATCTTAAATACTTACAGTTAATAATATACGATTTCGTTCCGGTATTATATCCTTCAATATGGAACTAACACATTTGTTTGCAATTGTCTCTATACCCGACAATGACCTGGTATTCATAAGCCAAGAACAGAGACATTTGTAAGCCTGTATTTTTAAACTTTTGAAAGGTTTACTATTGCTAAAGGTTATTTGATTTTCTAAGTCAATGCTTGTCCATTGCAATATTCCTTGGAGTAATTCTAATATTTTTTCTCCAAATGGTATTAACTCCTGTGCAAATCTGAAAAACATATTTTTATGTTATAAATCATATTGTTTAATTCAATAGATGTATCATATTTTATTAACATTTGTACCCATTTATCAATGCATCAAGAACTGTGAGTAAACTGATATGTAATTTTGGTAAGATTATGTACAACATTCGTTCACTAGAAGTTTTATTCTTTAGATTTAATGGTGTAATCGTCAATCCTCGATGCAAAACCTTTAAAATATTCTGAGGCAAAACACTATTTCTTGCTTCATATCCACTGCAATCATAAATCAATTCTGTATCTCAAGAACTATGAACACATATTTAAAAGAGGATAATATAAATTGAAATATAAATAATCATTTAGTAATATAAATTTAAGATTAATACCGTAACATTGAGGAGAGATAGACACACAAATTTGAAAATCTCTGTTTTTGTTTGTTGTAGTTATGTATGTTATCAGTTATGTGTGGTAATTCTAATTGATTCTGGATATCTATACTTTCCAGTTCTAATAATTGATAGAATAATTTATTCAGTATAACATGTAAACTATTACAAAGCAACATTTCATTATATATTAATCTGGTATATATAAATGTAGGTTCTGATGGTTTAAATGAACGTTCTGTCGCTTTAGAGAGAAGAACATAGCATTTTGCGCTTGCATTAACTAAATTGTCATCTGTAGAGTCAATTTGTAGTAATATCATTTTTTGTATCAATTCCTGAAAACATTAAAATGATATCTTGCTCATATACAAATTTTACATGTAATATAAAATATTTAACTAATAATTAAATTTTGATTCATTTTATTACCTGAAACCGTTCGCAAACTTCAGGATAGTGATATAGCAAAACGGCTATTAAGTAATATACTGCTCCACATTTTGCATCTTTTTGTAAAGCATTAAGTGTATTTATGATCTGTTTTACATTTCGTGTAGAAATCTGTTTATGTAATTCTGGTATGTTTTTGCAATGTTCAATTAGAAATCCTAATACTTTGCATGCCAGTGTTAAATCTTGTGTACTACTATGCACGTTTTCCACTACTTTAGTAGCATTAGTTATCCAGAATAAACCATATTTGGATAACACATCCTTAGAACAAGTAGGCAGAATTCTATCTAGCATAAGTAAACCATCATAATATCGTGTTTGATTTAAATGAGAATTGATATTTTTTATAATTGTCTGCTGTACTGTCTCGATCTGGAACATAACACGTGAAACGTACAGCATTTGGACAAATTGTACAACTATACAAAATATTTTTGCAAAACTTATAAAAAATACTTTCATACCTCTTGTCTATCAAACGGCAGATCGTCATTATCAAGATGCACAAACTCCATTATTTTTTTTCTCTCCTTTTATGTATTTTCTTTCACAAATGGGACGAAGTATATATGGTGCAATAAAAAAATAATAATACTTCTATCTTTAAAAAGCGAGGTTATTTCCAATACCACGTGTTGTCGAACTCGCGTATAAGTGAATTGAGGCGAATCAAGTGAGGCAAAGTTGGTCACATGACAAGGGCTGCGGTCGGAAAGACGCTAGAGATGCTTCGAAGCATTGCATTAACCAATCAGAATAAAGAAATCTTTATTCTGTTTACTATTGCTAAAGGTTATTTGATTTTCTAAGTCAATGCTTGTCCATTGCAATATTCCTTGGAGTAATTCTAATATTTTTTCTCCAAATGGTATTAACTCCTGTGCAAATCTGAAAAACATATTTTTATGTTATAAATCATATTGTTTAATTCAATAGATGTATCATATTTTATTAACATTTGTACCCATTTATCAATGCATCAAGAACTGTGAGTAAACTGATATGTAATTTTGGTAAGATTATGTACAACATTCGTTCACTAGAAGTTTTATTCTTTAGATTTAATGGTGTAATCGTCAATCCTCGATGCAAAACCTTTAAAATATTCTGAGGCAAAACACTATTTCTTGCTTCATATCCACTGCAATCATAAATCAATTCTGTATCTCAAGAACTATGAACACATATTTAAAAGAGGATAATATAAATTGAAATATAAATAATCATTTAGTAATATAAATTTAAGATTAATACCGTAACATTGAGGAGAGATAGACACACAAATTTGAAAATCTCTGTTTTTGTTTGTTGTAGTTATGTATGTTATCAGTTATGTGTGGTAATTCTAATTGATTCTGGATATCTATACTTTCCAGTTCTAATAATTGATAGAATAATTTATTCAGTATAACATGTAAACTATTACAAAGCAACATTTCATTATATATTAATCTGGTATATATAAATGTAGGTTCTGATGGTTTAAATGAACGTTCTGTCGCTTTAGAGAGAAGAACATAGCATTTTGCGCTTGCATTAACTAAATTGTCATCTGTAGAGTCAATTTGTAGTAATATCATTTTTTGTATCAATTCCTGAAAACATTAAAATGATATCTTGCTCATATACAAATTTTACATGTAATATAAAATATTTAACTAATAATTAAATTTTGATTCATTTTATTACCTGAAACCGTTCGCAAACTTCAGGATAGTGATATAGCAAAACGGCTATTAAGTAATATACTGCTCCACATTTTGCATCTTTTTGTAAAGCATTAAGTGTATTTATGATCTGTTTTACATTTCGTGTAGAAATCTGTTTATGTAATTCTGGTATGTTTTTGCAATGTTCAATTAGAAATCCTAATACTTTGCATGCCAGTGTTAAATCTTGTGTACTACTATGCACGTTTTCCACTACTTTAGTAGCATTAGTTATCCAGAATAAACCATATTTGGATAACACATCCTTAGAACAAGTAGGCAGAATTCTATCTAGCATAAGTAAACCATCATAATATCGTGTTTGATTTAAATGAGAATTGATATTTTTTATAATTGTCTGCTGTACTGTCTCGATCTGGAACATAACACGTGAACATTTGGACATTTGGACAAATTGTACAACTATACAAAATATTTTTGCAAAACTTATAAAAAATACTTTCATACCTCTTGTCTATCAAACGTCATTATCAAATTATCAAGATGCACAAACTCCATTATTTTTTTTCTCTCCTTTTATGTATTTTCTTTCACAAATGGGACGAAGTATATATGGTGCAATAAAAAAATAATAATACTTCTATCTTTAAAAAGCGAGGTTATTTCCAATACCACGTGTTGTCGAACTCGCGTATAAGTGAATTGAGGCGAATCAAGTGAGGCAAAGTTGGTCACATGACAAGGGCTGCGGTCGGAAAGACGCTAGAGATGCTTCGAAGCATTGCATTAACCAATCAGAATAAAGAAATCTTTATTCTCTTTGTTCTGATTGGTCAATCAAAGCTTCGAAGCATTTCTAGCGTCTTCCGACCACAGTCGGAAGGACAAGGAGTGAGGCCGATATTACATTTGTCGTACGACCAAACTTTTTAAGCGCATTGATTAGCTAATTTCTAGAAACTCAAGAAAGTTTCTATTTTGCAGCCAATCAATATGCTTAAAAAGTTTGTCGTACGACAAATGTAATATCGGCCTGAAGGTGGAAAGTAAAATGCCATACGCACATGCACTGACATGCACATGAGTGCATTTGCAGATCAATCAAACGATTGGAAAATGTTTGTAACATCAAATAGAATTCATCCTAAATATAGTATAAGAAAAATATATAAATAATATAGTAGTTTTTTATCCTGATTGTGTTTATCATAATAAAATACTAATACGATGTGTTATATATGTGTTTGTCATGAAAAAGTAGAATATTTTGGAAAACTTTACAAGACCAATTAAATTATAGTAGTATTTGTAATTTTTAGATATATTAGATTAAATATATAATCAGACATATATTTTTTTGCTCAAATATAATTGTAATTTAGTTGACATTTTTTATGTTATAATTATGACTCGTAATCTATTGAATAATGACGCATGTTTAAAATTAATAAGATTTACATTTATAATATATTTTGGTTTTTCCGAGCAATTCTTATAATTGTACTATAATATATTTATAATTGTATATGTATATTAACTAATTATTTTTAAAAAATGCACTTTAAAAAACTTTTCGGACGATTTTCATAATTTTCATTTTCTGGCCACAATAATAAATTTAATGAAAAGTATTTTTTTTTTTTACTGAATATAAAAAAATAAATAATATCTTTAAATATCATTTTCAAAATACACAAAAATAATATCTGAAAATAGTTAAATATAAAAGATGAATAAAAAGAAAATGATCAATATTTTCCGCACAAATGCATATACGTTGCTCACAGATATGCTCAGAATTTTAAATGTTATATAAAGACAATACAATGTGAATTGTACGCTCTGCGAAAAAAAGTCTTCAAGCTGCACAATGCATTATTATACGTCGGCGCCGCTTTTAATGCCCTCCTACTTTTCTTGGAATTTTTTAATTGCACCTGCTGCGCGACACTAACATCACACTACAAATTAAAAAGATTATGCATTATAAATGCAAATAAGGAAATTGCACTAGTCATAATTAATGTAGATGCATTCCCATGCAAAAAAGCTTTAGTATGTTGTAGGCATTGTAAAAAATAGTAGTTTAAAATCGCTATTATTAACTTAATGAATCACGTAGAAGTCTAACACAAATTAATTAATCAGTAATTAATAATTGGAAACACTATTCAAGATGCTTTATTATTTTTGCTCTCCAAGAATCTATTTTATCTGTAGCGATTCACGTACATGTCACTCCTCACATTTTTTTTTTTAATTTTCGCGAAAATGAAATTTTTACCGCGCTTTCAGATGCGGGGGAGGGGGAGGGACATGTACGTGAATCGTTACAGATAATATATGTATATATATCTTCCAAGAATTATTATATAAATTTTGCATAAACCTTCCATAGCGGCTCATCCGGGTGAAGATGAGACAAGAATAAGAGCGAATGAGATAGGGCGACATTTCACGAAATCGGATATTTTAGCATTCATCAGACTCAAGACTCGCTCGTTCGATAAATGAAAGGTCAACTTGCGATATTTTTATCAGAGCGGAAATCACGCGATCTTATAACCATAGACATATATGAAATATAGACTGCGTGTATCGAACAAATGTTTCGCCAAAATTAGAAAAAGAACGCACATGTCTGTAACTACAATTACCACGGGAACAATTTCTTTCTAGTTAAAAAGAGATAAATATATTTCCGAGACATTTCGAGACGTTCTTTTTTTAATTTTGGCGCACGAATTGCTAATAGATAACATATAAGATATACGCATTCTATATATTTCCTACGTCTATACTTATAACTGATAATGAGTTTATAGACAGTGTATATATGTATACTGAAAAGTACGATTACATGAGCAACATATTGCCATTATGCAATGGTGTCTAAGATATAAGGTAAAAATGGATATCTATCGATTTTTATAATCTATTTATCTAATGACTCTATAACTTTAAATATTTATAGTCATGTTCCAAAATCATTTATACTTTCGTAAGACGTAGCAAGAAGACAGGATTACATCTTCCGTCTCATAGTATTGAATATATTGAACAATTATATTCTTTCCAATGCATATATATATATATATATTCTAAGCTCTGAATTTATTCGTGCAAAATCCGTTTGACAGTTTGAAACTGTGGAAGCAACATATTTATATTTCATCTTTAGATTTACATACACATGGTAGTTAACTATGTTTTGATAATGGGAAATATATATTTCCGTTGTTCAAAGCCAAATATACGAAAAAACATGAAGAAAGAGTGATATAGATTAAACAAACATTTCGATATTTTCGTATATAATTTATGTCTTAAAGAAAGTCGCGCGCGAGATGCCACACACCCAGATAACATTAATACATTACTATACAATATTTTTTACAGTTATTATTGTAGAACAAGAAAAGGAGAGAGTGAGGAGGAGAGCGAGAGCGAGAGCGAGCGAGAGAGAGAGAGAGAGAGAGGGAGAGAGAGAGAGAGAGAGAGAGAGAGCATAAATTTTACGATGTTGGCCGGAAATGGATAAATACAATTCTGTTTATATACTCGATTATTCTTCCTCCATACTTTGGTGAGAGGTCTTTCCCCTCTCCCTTTAATTCTACTGTCCCACGCCCTACCCCTACTTTCGCGGCCCTTCCCCTTCTCTCCTGCGCGTCTTCGCGTCATGAAGTTCGCGACGGTTTAGTTCCCCCACCAAATGACATCCAGTTATGTTGTGGCGAGCGTCGGTGGTTCGAGTGATCGGTCTCGCTTCGTCCTTTCGCGTCGTACGTACATACAATTTACATTCTTGAGTTTTAATTCGTGACGTCGCGTCATGCGCGATTCGCGATCGTAGTGCGTGTTCCAATAATATATCACGATCTCCCTTTACGCTGTGAAAACAAAGCAGAGCAAGCTACGTGAAATTATTGACACGCGCGGGACAGGTCGTGAAGCGAAGGTAACGCGGAACAAGGATCGGCATCGGCCTGAAGCTGCCTTCGAAGGATTTCGCGGGTGAACCGCCAGTGATTTCAGACAGATTACGTCCACCGCGAGAAAACCGCAGCTAGAATGCGGCGTGGCCGGCCGATGGACGATGGCTGTTAGAACGGTGAGTACATTTGTATTCGAATACATATAATCCGCGCATGAGTGTGTATATATGTATGTGTACATGTATGTATACATATATACGTGCGCGCGAGCCACTGCCATATTGAGACAAGAATTTTCGAGGCTGGCCGGCGTCGCGTCCTCCGTATTTCTGCCTCTCTCTCTCTCTCTTTTTCTTTTCTCTCTGTTCTCTCGTCGCGTTTTTTTTCTTTATATGTGTGATGTACGCGAAGCCACCTTATGATTCTGACAGGTGGAATGCGACGGCGGGGTATCGGTTAATGTGAACCGATCGCAGCGACACGCACCGAGAATGCACGAGTGTATCATGCCGGGTCGTGATGTGAAATTTAGATAATTCTACACAAAAATATCTTTTCATATCTAATTTCAATAACAGATGTAGATACGATGTGTTCAATTCTATATAGGATGTCTCAGATAGTGCGCTTCGTCCTTTCGCGTCGTACGTATAATTTAGATATATTTACATTTACATTAAGTTTTAATCCGTCACATCATAGTTATTTTTTGTTCATAAATTTTGCGATCAATTTGGAATCATTTTTTTCTTAACAAAAATATTGTTCGATAGACTAACGCTTTTTAAATTACAAACGATTGAAAATAAAAGATCTTTCGCAAATTAAATTTTATTGGCATAAATAGATAAAAAAAATAGCATAATTTTTCTTAATAAGTTAATATATATAGTTACAAGTCTGTTGCCGCAAATTTTTTAGATACAAAAAAACATATCTATGTTTATGTATGTATCTATGAGAGAATTATTATAATTTATATACGTATATATAATTTATTATTAGACACACACAATATAAAATCTAGAATTTTATGTATATTAGTTACCGTTTTCTGTAGTAATATGTTATAAAAATACAATAATTATCGCATTATTAAACTAAGTAGCATTGCCAATAACAGTTTTTTATTACTGTTGTTGTTTAGCCATTCATCGATTTTATTTAAATATTAAATTAGCTTATATCGCACACGTAATAACTAAAAATAATCAATTATCTTTGAGATCACACATTACACATACACACACAATAATAACATTATAAAAATATTTTAAGAGACTAGATCTTAGTTTATCGGTCCCCTACACGCTCCTAAAGTTTTGACATTTAAATTGGGGACACCCTGTATATATTATGAAATAAGTATACATATTTTAGAGATCGATGATTTAAGAAAAAGCATAAGATATTTCAGATTAATTTTCCTTGGAAGAATTAAAGAAAAATCGATTCTAATTCGCGTGTGTACATGTAAAAAATATTCTTTTTTTAAAAAAAATATTCCAATCTCTTTTTAATTCCTCCGTTTTAACACCATGCGATCTTATTCGAATAAAATTATAGAAAAAGGAACGTGCACGGACTACGTATATAATACCGAGAAGAGCGATCCTTTCGCTTTCAAATCTGCGTCGGCGTTGATTTGCGCGGCATTGGCTTTGTCATTAACTTCTTCATCCTACCGATTAATGACACTTATAGAAGTTCCGAGAGAGAGACGGGCGCGGTGAATTTGACTTTCACTCAAGTGCACTGCTTTCACTTACCTAGCTTACGGTTAGGTCAGAAGTATTTCGAAACGGAAACTCTATTCGTGAACATGCTCGCACGTGTTTTCTCCTGAGAGACGCGCTCTTAAATATGTAATGCGATCTTCGCGAATCCAAGAATCGCACGTGCGTGGCAGCTTGATAAACGATACAGACTTAAAGAGATAGATTCGTTATCGACTATGCATTTGTCTCCAGAAAAGATATAGTAAAGGACGGAAAAGAAAAAAAAACCTGCTGTCTCGATTCTTTACGTTTTACAGTAGTTTTATGTACAACTACGTTGTACATTAAGCTATTTAACAATAAGTCAAATTATCAGAACATAATAAATTATATATGGAATTAATTCGCTAATTTTTTGCTTTAAAAAATAATATTTTTGCTTCAATTATTAAAAATTTATGAAGGGCTAGATAGCTTAAGATTGAGCTACCAAGCCATTATAAAAAATAGCATATATGTAAGTTAATGCAAAAAATTAATAATACTAAAATTTTTTCCTATTTTTTACCACTTTTTACTTCCAGAAATATTTTTTTTTTTTGCTCCAACTTTTAAGAAGATACCAAAAACAAAACGCGGCGCTCAGGAATAAAGCGCATTAATTAAAGAAATTATTGCTGGTATAATTGCACAATAGTTATATATAAAAAATATATACAAAATTAATAAATTAATTTCATATATAAAATTTATTATATTCTGATAATTTGGCTTTAGATAGCTTTATACATCTACGTTTTATGCGATGTCGATTCAACATATTATAGAAAGTGCGTGGTACGCTAGCAATAAGTTTACATCTTTGTATTTAAAAATAAGGTGATTGCGAATAAAACGAGAAAATTGCAAAAGAACGAGAAACGAAGAAGAAGTAACGAGTGTGAAACAGCGCGTGTCGTTCAAACGAAACTTTCATTTTTCTATTTATCCCAACGGATGCCGCGGCTTTTCGTTCATCCGACACGCGCGCTTTTCGACATTTAGAAAATTTGATCGATTCAAGGGGAGGGAGGGTGGAATGGGGGAATATTCGCCTTTAATTTTGTTTATCGCCACGCTGTATCAAGCTCCGTACCATCTCGATAGGCTGGGCCTGTAGAACCGGAGGGCCCCGGAGCGATAAAACGACCCACGCCTTGAGGCCTCTTAACAGAAGACGTTTCGCAGTACGTCCTTCTCTCTTCTTCCCCCTCTTTCTGCCTTTATCCCCAACACGTCACTCTTTATCGCGCACAATAATCTATTTCTATATCCAATCCGCGGTACATAACGGCAACAAGTGCTATAAATCGTGGATGCTACTCGTCTCGCTTTGCACACTGTAATAATAATATCCCCGCTTCGCGCGTACGTTTCATAAATTGTTCGATGCGCGTGAATCTGTTCCGATTGAATTTTCCTGATTAGCAATTCCTGATCTGTTAAAGAATGGATTGATGATATTGTGTTGAATAATTTTAGATATTTTAATAGGTATTTAATAATTTTCGTTAATAATACAGGATCATTAAAAATTATCAATGATATTTATATTTTATTAATCTTTTCAGATTTAATATTCTTTCTTCTATTCGATAACAATAACGTTTGATTTTATGTATAGAATTGGAGAAATATATCTATATAGCATTTATAATAAAAAGAATAAAAATTCACGTACATATCGAGAGAGAACATAAATTTCATTAAATTTAAATAATTTTTGAAAACACGTTATAAGATGCGTTAGGTCGTTAGGTGAAAGGGTTAAAACTAAATAGTTTGCGAATAGAATTTTTGAGTGCTCAGGAAATAAAGACGACCGCACGATAGATCGAATGCCAATCGTACATCGCAGAACGAGTTACACGGGCACGTTATCTCGCGAGTTGCCCCGATATATTACTTATACGGTACCTGATGAATTTTTCATCATAATCGCTATCCTTCCGTTAGGCGTTACATTTAACTGCAAAGGGAGCGGCAATCGTCGCGCAATCGACTACTGGCGACTGATTTGAAATTGAAATTTGCATTCGAAAAAAGATGCAAGTTTATATCCGCGTAATTATCGTCACCAATATCAATGCTCCAATGTGAATTATAATCACTAGATTGCACCTTTTTATGAGATAGATTATTGCGCGAATATACCGACTTTTGGGATTTTTTCGATATGCGTAGTTCGCGTTCGTCATTTATAACTGGCATTTTGTTTCACATTAAATAGAAACAATTTGGATATTTGAAATAAAGACCGGCAATTTGCGCTTTAAATTGCACAACTCGCAGCAGTGACATACCTACTAACAAGCACCAAATTATATAAAAGAAAAATCGCGTGTGAAAATTTCCTAGTAAATAAGGAACTTCTTTTTGGAACTTCATTATTTTGCACATATCTGTGCAGCGATTCTGAAATATACATATTATAAACACATATTATAAACACATATTATAAAATTTAAAAAATATTAACTCTATATTGTATAATTAAATCAATTTCAATCTCTGGTTTACTGTGATATGGGAAATAAATTTACAAAATACTTGCCATTGCAAAAATTGATTGTATTAATATTACGTAGAAATTATGTTTTATAATATACTTACGAATGACTATAATTAATTGATGATCGATTAATTTATAATTTATATTATCGTAATCTTTGCCTCATTTCCTATGATCGCCGACGATGGATTTAGCGAGTTATCGTATACGCACTTATCGTTGCTATGTATATATTAAGAATTGTGATCGTTATCGCCTGATATAAATAATCATCGCTCGGTTTCGAATGCTCGATTCGAATCGATTTATAATGATAATCCATTTACGACATCGATTTATAATGATAATCCATACGACAAGTAGATTCTTATCCGCGAATAAAATCTTTTTACTGATCATAATTCATACAATATCTTATTGTGATCGTTATCGCCTGATATAAATAATCATCGCTCGGTTTCGAATGCTCGATTCGAATCGATTTATAATGATAATCCATTTACGACATCGATTTATAATGATAATCCATACGACAAGTCGATTCTTATCCGCGAATAAAACCTTTTACTGATCATAATTCATACAATATCTTGAAAACATATGTAATCTAAACTACAACACGTTATCTTTACGCTTGAAATAATATTGATAAATAGAGTCGATACTTAAGAATTATTGATGCCTCTTTTGATATTAAAATGAATGCCATATTTTCTTCAATTCTTGGATGAATATATGATTATTATTTAATAGAATTTTTTTTTAGAAATTTAATTTTTTTCATTTTTTTTTTTCGTTTTGAAGCATATTAAGAGTTATATCGAAAAATATTAAAATTCAAACCGGGTCTAATTGAAATATATGATGAATAAACGTGAAGTTGGCACACCATATATATCTTCGAATTATTATTTATTATACTTAATCTCTTTAGAATTCTCCTTTTTAAAATGTACATCAATTTATAAAAATTTTTAGAAAAGAGCCAGAACACCATTAATTATATCGGAATTCTGGAAATAGGGTGTCAATTTTACAGAGATAAGAGATTATTATTATATCTGCTCTTTATTTTTCGTTTGCATATAATAAATTCTGAGATATTACAGTACAGCCGTGCGTGTACAGTCTGTCGTTTACGTCATACACGGACAAATTGGACCTATCTAAATTACCTCGTTAAACATATTTGGCATTCAGCGAGAAGACGCTACATCCGGATATCCTTGCCGTGCAAGGTACGTTTTCTCGCGTTGCATAACTACTTCGTACGTACGCAAGAGAAATTGGGGAAAGAGAGAAAGTGGGAAAAACCCCGGAAGAGAAATATTTAAAGGAAGAAAGTATCGTATTATTTGCACGAATAATTCACTTAATAATTCCGTCAGCGCGTAAAAATATGCCGTATTTAAAAACTCAAATGTTTTCTCGTTTCTTTCCAATAACTTTATGAGTTATCGATGTTACTAGATAACTGATCGAGATAAAAACTTGATAGTTACATTTTTAATTTAATCGCTCTTTCAAACTAAAATCTAAATTAAAGCGTAGATTCATCGCGTCGAGATTAGATTATTCCATAACGATTGTTGCGTATTATTTTTTCACGATATGATAGTATCGAAAATAACCACCATTTATCTATGTTTTCTAAATCGTTGCTTATCAGAGACGTTATCGTTGTGTTACAAATGACGTGGATAACATTGTCATAAAAAGTATTTCTATATTTGACGCTTGATACGCAATCAATTTATTTATTTATATTTACGATAATGATATCTAGCAATACAATTGCTAAAGTATACTTATTGTCAGTTGATATAGGCTGGTATCAAAAATATTTAACAATGTATATTTAACAATATTTAACAAACGGTTTTAGTACGGTCATGTAAATTATTTCTATATGCGTAAAAAAGATATCAACAATCTTTAGTGGTAGCAATAAAATAATTTAACAACTAAAAATATAAAGAAGTGGATATTACAGCTAGTTAGCAAGTCTAAATATCTCTATTTAGACTTAATAATTTTCTCAGGAAAGAAAAGAAAAAAATTAAAACGATTGTCTAAAAGTTTCCTCGAGGCCGGCGCGAAGTAGTCACGAGAATATAATTACATACTTTGACTTGTGTTGCCTTTTAAAATGAATATGTATAATATGCATTATGCATGATTGATGTCGTTGTAATCTACAAAGATGCTTTTTTCTCTCCTCGTTCATGTACGTCTTTATAAATCTGATTTGTTATTAATATATATATATACTCATCTTTTTGCAGAAATATAATATAAAATTTTCCAACAAATTATTAAATTTTTCTGTACATGAATATGACTATTAAAGTAGAGCGTCAAGATATCTCTCGGTAAACCTTAATATTTTCGAAATATTTGCTGATGTGTCATAAATTATGAAAGGTTTTGTTCCGACAAGACCTTTCCAATTTGTTTAATCGTCGGCTAAGGTCAACTCGATTAAAAAAGGTTATTCGCCCGACCGAGAATAATCTCTATTACATATATCGCTGCTTTCCTTCATGGCTCCACATAGTTGTGTTCCATATGCAACGTTTGTGACTATTTCGCTTCATGTCTATAACAACTATATTGTCGGTGCGATTATTAGCCATTAGGATGCAAATTTATATGCTTCATAGAATATTACAAAAGAACAAAAAAAAGTAAACGTGTTACAGTAATATACATATTTTATACTGTATATATCTTACAATTAGTTCAATTGTGTGATATTGAAAAGAAACAAGCAATCAGACTAAAGTTATGTAAAAAAGAGTCTCGCTAATTCTATTCGAATATTAAAAATAACGTCAATGTCGTATGATTATCCTGTAAAAATTTAACAAGTTTTTCACCGCGTGATTTTGTAAACAATTCGTTGGTAAATCCGTTGCTTTTCTAATTCATTCAATCCATTTGCCTTATCTTTTCAATGTCAAAAATTTTCGATATCGCGATATTCTGTGGATCATGGATCAGCGTATTTCATGATTCCGCAATTTGGCAATACACCCGCATTGGCATGCACATGTGCGAACTGCATGCTCATGAAACATTAACATCCAATTATAACTATTTACTCATGTAAAAGGAATGGTGATGCATATAATATTTTGATAATATACGAGAAGAAATAGATAGTGTTCAAAGGTCGTATTGCCTCGTCAAAGTAAAAATAAAGTTCGTGTAAATATAATATCGATTACATCGTTAAATTAACATGTAATGTGAGAATTTTTCACGTATTTATAATTAAACGGAATATAGATATAACGCATATTCATTTACAATGAAGACAGTATGACGTTTTTGAATAAATATGTAACGTATTTCTTATTGATAATATTTCTTGCTTATTTTAATAAGAACTTATTTTTAATAAAATCTTTTATAATAAACGAGAGGCGAAAAAGAGATAATTTTTTTTACTTATTTTTACATTTTATTAGTTGTGGTTGCACTAGTTTATGTTTACGCTTGATTTTTCGTTGAAGCAAATTAAGATGATGCCAATATTTTATATTGGTAAAAAATATATATGTTCTATCTTATTGCATGATGGGAAAACAGTCGAACAATAGCGCGATTGAAGAAAAACAAAGATATTTCAAGATACAAAGCATACAAAACAATCGTATATATATGACCACATGTTATTGCATCTTGTTCATTCATCACTTCAAAACATCGCAAATATAATATATATACTTCCGTGGCCATATACTATATTATATGTCTACCGCATATGTGTAATCGTGTAGGTGTAGGTATACAGTATGATGCATTAATGATACTATTGCAAATAAACTATCGCTTTCTCTGGTATTTTAGCGCCGTATCCATTTTATTCTCTCTAAATTATTCGCGTCTATATTTTGTGTATGTCGTACCAAAAACGTATAATATTAAAGCACAGCTTACATACACACAAATTTTGTTATATATATATATATATATATATATATATAATATAGATTTACTTGCGACAGTTTTTTTTAACAAAGTATGATCTTTTTTGACAATATTTTAATTTAACAAATAGTCATAAAGATATGTATGTTCGAAACTTAAAGAAGTTGTATGATAAGACGTAAATCTATATAAACTCCTTGAATAAAAGCTCTGCTAAAATAAGGTTTATGTAAACTCGAGGGAGCAATCACGTTTCGTGTTCATTATTTATTCACGTATTGTTATTCTGCATTTATTAATTATTAATTTATTATTATTATTTATCCATTATTATGACATATTTTTTGTAAAGCATCCTCAATGCAATCACCGTCTTAATCCGTGGTCTAATAATGATTTATGACTTTTGATCCGGCCCTGAATGATACGTCTACCTTAATTGCAAGTGCATCTGCACAGGTGCACAACATTAACGCGCTCCATTGTACACACATGCTATGCATGTACACACGTATGTACCCACCTGCGAATGCCGAACTGTTGGCCAATCGCATGCCGAACGATAGACGCCATCTATAGCCAGATACCGCCGTCTTGTCCGGCGAGCAGTCGCGTCTCGCGTCAGTTAGTGCTCGGCTGTGGTATGTGCAACACACGAGTCTTTTCGCGTAATAAAACGAAAACTTAAATACGAAAAAATCAATTGCCGTGAAATCTCTCCTTGCGTGGACATTATTAGAAATCGATTCTCAGACGCGCATGTTTCCGTGAGCCGTTCGATCATTCTAAGAAGTATCCCCGATATTCCAATAAAGACAATAGGTAAGTGCACGTTGATTAGGAATATCCTTTGATGAGATATTAGCGACAAATTTTTCGTGCTTACATTTCCTAGCGAACAAATATCCGATCTGAAGTTGCAATTTGAGCGTTGAAAATTCTCTGTTTACGCGATAAATTTTCGTTACTTTCTTAAAAAAACACGCGTTATAAAATAATAACATTGTAGGAAAATTTATTTATTACATAATGATATTAATTGATAAAATATATCGAAGCAAGGATTGAGAAAATAATACAGATTTTTATATTTTTATAATTGTTAATATAACACGTGTGTTTTGGTGCATTATTCGCTTTGATTCTGTTAAATATACTTCGGTGTTATGTTTTACGATCAGTCACGAACGTGTTACTTGCCATGCGTTCTATGAGAATTTTTAGATAAAATCTAGTATATCAATCAGTGACTAGGCAGACAAACTTGTTAACGCACGTCGAGATTGCAGCTACGCTTCCACCGGTGTAATTTAAGTTATTTAATTTCAATTAAGTCTCGTCCCTTTCATTATAGTTCTATGACGCAGGCAGAGTATAAAGAAAATTGAATCGAAGTTCGTATTTATTGTAAGAAACCTCGAAATGATACGTGCTTGGTATTCAAAATATTTACACAGTCGAGTGACAGCAATAGTAACAAGCGAGTAATTAAGAGAGGCGGAAGCATTATAGGATGATCATAAAGATTCTCAGATCGTGACAATGATTTATGATATTAATCCAACGCATTCGTTAGCGGAGAACTCGTTAAATAATTAAAGTATAATTAAAGTAAACATAGTTAAGTTACTATATAATTAATAAAATTAGCTGATTTAGATTACGTGAAATATTTTATTTTCACACGGATACTTGTCTATTTTATATTTGAAATATATATAAATTTTAACACATTTGCAAAAACATATGATCATTTTGATCCGACAAAAAGCAAAACATTTTACTTAAAGAATCACGGAAAAAAAAGTTTTTGTTAATGGAAGTTTAAATAATATACGCGAATGACACTAATTCACCAGCTATAATTTATAACTGCTGGCACACAAAAAATACTCTATTATTTCTGTATTTTAGAATATTTATAATTGAAAAAAAGGATTTTAATATATTTCAATGTTGTAGAAGAAGCAAAATAAAAAAATCATAGATTTTATCTATTTATCACATACACTTATACAAGACAAATTAGAATAAACGGAAAAAGAGAAATTTATTGATCAGAAAAATTAGCACAAAATTGTGCCAGCGGCATAGTTTTGTAAAATGTTAGATACTTTCTCTGGGCTATAAATTAACAGTGCTAATTTTTCTCACGATAATGCACTTTGCATTTTTAATTCTTAATTTTAGACATTTTATTGATTAAATTATACACGCACATGTAAAAAACTTGTGTGAGATTTAGCAAGAAATGAAGATTCATTATCTGAATTTTAATTGTCACTTATACGATATATATTCCAGCATTTAATGTCGAATCAAATCGAGTTCCCTTTTTTATTTTAATATGACCTTTAATATTTACGAGCGATGCGTGTGCTGAAACATCGTGTATAGACTAAAAATAAGGCCGAATGCCGACCCTCTTTCAATTTGCCAGGCAATTGCTCGGTTTGCTCGCGCATGATATCGGCCCTGAAATTATCAATTCCATCTCGCAGCCCCGTAATATCTCCTTCATATTACGCAATAATCGTTACATTCAATGTGACATCTTTACGAGGTAACGATGCTATCGATCGATAATATTCGCATGCTAACCGTAACCTGCGCTGACGGTTATATCCATGATAATCGATACGACGACACGAATATCGTTTGAGAAATTGTTACGTAATTTCGCTAAAATCCGCAGGACCGATGATTAATCATAGCGTGTCGCAACACTTTATTATCCCTTGCCTGCTGAAGATGATGTCCGGACGAATCTCGCGAAGAACATAATTTTAATTTTTTGCAGGCAACGTTTATTTTCTGACGTTAAATTACGGATACATTCTTTTCTGAAGTATTCAAGGAAAGAAAATAGTGTTCAAAGAAAATAATTATGAGTGTTCAAAATAAATAAATTATTATATTTCACAATATTTAAATATATTATCGTAACAATATTGATAAAAAATATATTATACAGAAAATATATATCATATTTTATAGCACAGAGAATAGTTATCAAAAAATGTTTAATTAAAGGAAGAATAAAAATAATTAATCAAATATTTTCTCGAAAAGCTGCGCTTTAGCAGTATAGTAAAAATATATATATTCTTCTTGTTATTAATAAAAAAACTTAATTAAATTTATACTTGTAGAATTGGAAATTAGAAAACCATCTTTTTATTCTTTTTCTTGAGTGTTAAACTATACAAAATAACTACAAAAACTATAAAATATATAAAACTATATATAAAAAATTAATTTATTGGAAGAAATTGATAATTAAATAAAGCATAAATTATTCATTATAGTTCTATCCTATTTTTTCGTGCTGTTTTAATGGGTTATGCATAATTACTGAGAATTATCAAGTCCCTAAATGCATTAGCAGGAAATTAAAGAACCGGTTTTTTTAGTCGAGTACCGTAACTTTGCTATTTTATTTTGCCTCCGGATACAGCGATACTATAGATGGAGTACGAGATAACGCACTTCTGTCGCTTTAACTTTGCGCAGTCTGAAGTGCTTACATTCGTAAATAAATAGTTGCTTAGTTTCCTTCTGGAAAAAATTTTTCAAAGAAAAAAATAAATGTAAATGATGACTGCAGCAATAGGGCCGACATATATGTACAAGTATTAAATATGCGGGGAATATATTCGTTGCGCAATAAATAGATTAAACAAACTGATAATTTTGATTTTAATTTATTACACATAACATTATATCGCTACATTGTGCAAAGTCAGATCGTTTTAGTGTGTTAGCGATACGATATTATGTGTAGTAAATTAAAATCAAAATTATATATATATGTATTTATGTATGTATCAATATGTAGACAGAACAATGTGTGATCATTTGCAATTTAAAGATACAGTCATTTTAGGTATTAATATGCATTGATGACGTTATCATCGATTACGATCGCTTGCCGATGTTACATATGCGAAGTCAGACCATTTTAATGTTTTAGCGACGCGATATTATGTGCAATATAAGACAAAAAAATATTAAGTCTCGGTCTCGATACGCGAAGCGTCGAGTTGCAAGTTTAGGAGGATAAATTTGTCTTCGCGAAAATGGGGAAATAATATAACAGCGCGATACAGCTGTGCATTCTACGTTAACGAGAAAATTAGGGACCGCGAAACAGGCGCGCGATTAACAACTGCCACTTTAGACAAGTCGCGAGTCTCTCTCAGATACTCTTCGAAATTACCATCGCGGACAAGATAACTGGTAAAACCAAGAATGTGCCAAGTTCTGCTGGCAAATCGTCGTGCTTAATAAGGCGCGATGCATCTCATTTACTGTAATGCATTAAGGCATTATATGTAGTATGAACAACCATATGAATTTCACCTTTATTTAATTAAGTGGCAATCGCGTCGATGTATATCTAATTCTCATTGTCAATCTATTGATTAATTGTTGAATCGAGCGGTTAAAAATCGTTATAGCCTGTGGACATATAAGCGTCATTTTTATACCTGTTATATCTCTACGACCACCTGTCATAGTAAGGTAGGCATAGCAATGTAAAGCCGAATGTCAAGGTTTCTCATAGAAAATTCTGTAGGACAATTTCTCGGAGGTCATATCAATACACTATTGCATGTAAGCAAACTATCTTTTACACAATGTTTCGTAATATTATCAATTTTAATTTTTAACGATAATTTGACTGTGATAAATTTAAAACGAGCTTTTTGCTTTAGAAAAAAATTTTGAAAGAAATTATTATACACAGAATTTTATACCTTACGCTAAAAATATATTAATTTAAAAATATATTAAATTGAAATTAAAAAAAATCTGTCTTTTGTAGTATGTTATTTAATTACATTATTAATAGTTTAAAAGTTTTTAGCTTTTATTGTTTGTAATTACAAAATTAGAACAAGTAAAATAATAATAGAAACGATAATAAATGATAAATTTGAAATTCATAAAAACTTATAAGGATGGGAGGAGAGATCTTGGGGGATTTATGTACAAATACAGAAGTTTCGAAATTTCTTCGAAAGTAATAATTTTACTGCGTTCTTTGCGACTAGCACTGCGCCGTTCTTATTACAAGAACTTTTTCAATTACGTCGGCGGATCGTGGACAAACGGCTTGCAACGCTCCGTTACGCGGAACGCATACGGAAGTATGCTCGCGGAATAATCTGCCGCATTCCGGAAGTTCCATCCAGATGATACGCGGATTACGTGACAGTTTGCGCGCAATATGGTAATTAATCGCGAAAGCGAACAATTGGTGGATCGCGCGCGTGGCATTATGTGCATGGCATGCTACACGAAATTTGCATTCCGCAGAAAATCGCGATGCCTCGCGAAAATTCTTCTCTCGGCTTGCTTCAGGAAAAGATGAGAGGGTGAAATCGCGTAAATTGAAATCCGCGGAATTTTAGGCTACATCGTCTAGGTATTTCGTGCATGCAAACAACGCGTAGTCATGTAGATACATGACATTCTCGAAAAATTTTAAAGCAGAGTGCACGATTGATTAAAAACTCAAAAATTGCGAAATGAGAGATTATAAAGAACTGTTCTACCAGGAACAATATTAAAACAATTTGTTGAAATTGATAATAAAAATATTTTTCTTTGAATAAAATATATATTACATATGTCAGAAAACAAAAAGAAAAAAAATATACTTATTTTCATTTTGAATAAAAATCAATATGGTATTTATTTAATATCAGCAGCATGTAATATTTAATCTTGGATCAATACTTAATATCTGGTAGAAATAATTCTATAGAACGCGTTTATCTATGTGATGCCTCGCGAAAATTCTTCTCTCGGCTTGTTTCAGGAAAAGATGAGAGGGTGAAATCGCGTAAATTGAAATCCGCGGAATTTTAGGCTACATCGTCTAGGTATTTCGTGCATGCAAACAACGCGTAGTCATGTAGATACATGACATTCTCGAAAAATTTTAAAGCAGAGTGCACGATTGATTAAAAACTCAAAAATTGCGAAATGAGAGATTATAAAGAACTGTTCTACCAGGAACAATATTAAAACAATTTGTTGAAATTGATAATAAAAATATTTTTCTTTGAATAAAATATATATTACATATGTCAGAAAACAAAAAGAAAAAAAATATACTTATTTTCATTTTGAATAAAAATCAATATGGTATTTATTTAATATCAGCAGCATGTAATATTTAATCTTGGATCAATACTTAATATCTGGTAGAAATAATTCTATAGAACGCGTTTATCTATGTTTTTTTTTTTTCGTATGTGTGTATATTATTTGACTTATTGTTAATGATAATTTTAAATATGTGAAATCTTCAGTGTTAAGAAAATCGATTGTCTTATTTGTCTTAATCTCGCATCGGTTGCGACGACTTGCAAGAGACTCGCGCAACAACGATGGCAAACCGTTATACTGGCGAGACGAAACAAAATGCAGAAGTGACCGCGAAAAATTAAGCTGCATGCACGGCAGCTCTTCGAGCACCGGGTGCTCAATGCTCGTAAAGTCAAGTTTACGGTAGACCGACATTGTGCCGTGCGCAAATCTGCGCAACACACACGTTCGTATGTGTGTGTTGTGTGCTTCCGCTATTTTTCTCTTTTCACCGTACGAGAGATGCAAAAAGTTCGACGCTACGATATTAAAGGAAAGACTTTGCCTCTCTATCGGAATATTAATGTGAAAATTTCGTTAAGCTTTTATGTCAATTCAAGTAACAGTTTGTTTCTCCATGCGAACCACGCCCGCCGATACGATTTTTGTCGAAACTTTAACGATTGGTTGCATGTTGATGGATTGCATGTATTTCTTCTTTATCTAGATGACGAGTGAATCTTAATCCGCACGTTTAATTTGTTATTGAGCGGTACGATTCATCATAATGTGTGTAATGAAATATATATACAGGTGCATGTGTCATTTTTTTTTTCATATCTTTTGAACAAAGTTGCCTTCCAACAATTTTTATTTATAGCGCATTGAATATTTATAGTTTTACGATAAGTTTTACAAATATAAATGTTAAAAAGAGAGGAGGAAGAGTCTTTATATATTCTCAAGCATATATAAAATTTTGTATACAAAAAATGACACGTGTATTTGTATACACGCACAGGATCCTATGTAAAGAAAGAGAAAAATATGAGAAAAAAAGACTTACATTTGCAAAAATCTTTATTATATAAAAAAAAAAATTATTTATGACTAGATTGTAGAGTTTAATAAAAATGAATCAAGTGAATGAATTATTCAAGTGAATGAATCAAGTGAATGATTTAATCAAGATTTTAATATAACTTGATGATTGGATATATCAAATTATAATGTATTTCTCAGAAAAACACAGATTATTATCGGCAACATAAGAACAAATGAAATCATTGAATCGTTAACGCACCATTATCTCTCGATTTACATCGGATTCTTCTGGAATAAAAATAATATTTCGCGTCGTCATAAAAAATTGAAAAGACTCATTAGTGATTAATTATACTTCTGATCGTAATTCATTGCGATAACCGACAAATTTAATCGAGAAATGATAACATACACAGAATGCATGTATATAAATTAAATCACTCTTTGACTTTTTGAAGATTGGGACATATTGACATTCGCAGCGGCAACAGTTTTTAGGATTTATGATAATGCACATTAAAAAATATAATAAACGACAAGAAATTATATTTCTTAACGTTTTTATTATCGAGACTTACCCCAGTAACCCTTGATATATTGAGCGATTATTTCGATATAACATCTTGTTAAAGTTTCTGTTTAAAGATAGAATTTACGTAGTTGGAAATTGCATGCAAAGAAATATATAAGTAATCCGAGTGACGACGCTCAAACAAAACGTTTTATGGATTTTTCCGATCGCGCGATGTGCTCGCGGTTTGCATGACGTTATGCCCTTCAATTTATTCCGACCTATGTCAATGTTGAGTGTAACGAGTTCTCTGTGCTCGCGCGGTTATCTTATGGAATATATGATTACCCAGTTATAGACACTATTATTTATATAGAGACGATCTATCGCATAAATCACGGATCTCGCATTTTCGCGGTCATATTTTTACAGAAATGGAATATTTCCCATAGTGGAAAAGAAGCTCTGCCAAATCGTTAATCCCGCTTCTCTTGCACGGATTATATTTTCCTGCGTGCATTATTGAATATGTATTAATAAATATTTTTTTTAGATTTGAATGCTTTTCAGATATTTGAGTTCGAATGATTTAGATTTTCGATGATGGATTTTTGAATTATGACAGATTATTTACTATTTAAAGGGGAATGTTATATACAATATATAGGATGAGACTTTTATGCGAGATAACCGGATGCTAATGGACAGTTTTTTTTTCCTTTTTTTTTTTTTTTTTTTGCTGTCGTCTTCCTGTCAGGTGCGAAAACAATGAGTAGCAAGGAAATGCGACTAGGCTTTCCTGCAGATGCAGGTGATGACCGGAAAAGTATTAAGCGAGTTTAGTCACGAGGTTAGCATCTACGGTCCTTTTTAATATTCGTCGTTGCGCTTTGTCCATTATTCTTTTTTTGCGATTAAGGTTCCGTTTGACAAATATTTTTTCACGAATTTTATTACTAGACTTAATCTAATTGCTCTTCTGTTCTCTTCAACGTGCTTTAACTCTTGTGGAATTCGAACGATCGATTTCTCGTTCCAGCCGTTTTTCGACAATCAGGACGTATAATATATGTATAATGTAAAAATGTCAAATATAAATTATACATTTTATATATTTCTTTTTTTTCTGATCTGTTGATCATCTTATAATACAGAATATGTAGCATTATTAATTAATATTATATGTGTATATAAAAAAAAAATATTTATTCAAATTAGCCGTATGGCTTTATATTTTAAAATTGATATATGTACATATATATATATATCGCATTCTCCAAGTTTATTCTCTTGGAATAATATCCTTGTATGATTACCTTTCACGACCTTCCTCTAGAAGACGCATAGAAGAAGCGCTTGCTCGATTGCCGGTATGCAAGTTTGGTCGATCTATCGCTTAACGACTCTCGCAAGCAGTCCTTTCAGTAGACGACGTATTAGCACCAATAAAACGCGTCGCCTTGCATGCGACGACCAACATCGCGACAGGTTACAGCAGCAGCAACAGGCCCTGTACTCGTAATCGCTTCCGAAGCCACTCGCGCATACACAAAGTCGGGATTGGCACACAATCGCGCGCGCCGCAATAAACTGCACCGCAAAATGCAAGCAAACATTTCACTCGCGTGACACACTTGACATTCGCCGTCTCTTTCGTTCCGCTGAGCGCCGCGACCGGTCGCCGATGCACCAGCCACACCCATCTCTCTCTCTCTCTCGTTTCTTTCTTTCTCTTTCTCTCTCTCTCTATATGTATGTATTGTACCTGCTTTATCTCTTCTCGGAGGTTCAAGGATAGGAAGCTAAGTTAAAGCAAAGATATTGCGCGAACCGGCAGCGGCGATAGAGTTTCGTGACGAGAAGGACGTTTCCATTTTTCTCACAATCTCGACTGCGTTTATCCTGCTAGCTACGCTAAGGAAAACTTATAATCATCGACGATCGTCGTCGTCCTATACGCGAGCGTGTAATTTCGCGCGGAATGCCAGAGTTCGAAAAAAAAAAAGAAATAAAGTAAAGAAAAATAGACCTAGCAGAAATGAGGCGGAGTTTTTAATGAGCTTCGAGATTATGCGTACGGCGATTTCTTCATAGTTTTATCCGACGGCGGTCAGATATTTGTATTTAAAAAAGCGACCTTGGCTTTTTAGCCCATTCGCACACGTCTTTCAGACTTGACATTTTACGATTGGTCGTTGCGAATAGATGATCGACTGCGAATATTTTGTAGACGCATAGCAATGATGTTGAATGTTAATGCTTCTCGCGAATGGATTTTTCGTCTCTCGAATTCTTGGTACGCGGTCGGTCGGTCAATTGTTCAATTCGACGACGATAATGATGATGATGCAGTTGGTGAGGCGATAATCGCGAACGCGGCGTGATCTCTGTGGTAAACGCGTCAAAATGCAATCGCGGCTATATAACTGGGACGTTGTAGAAAGTGGTTGGCAATTTTTTTTTTTTTCGTGGTCTACAGCGATACAGTTCCTCATGTCGGCATTGATCGTGTATGCGATCCGCTATGAATTCAGGTCGTTGAAAGCGATAACGTTACGTATATACATCTTTAGATCATTGACTCCACACGGAGATCGTCTTTATGTCGTCGTTACTGCGCAAATTAATCGGGTTAGTATACACATAATATGTGTATATACGTATCTCGAGTTTTCTGTATTTTATACCACCTGCAGAATCTTTGATTAATTCGAAGTCGATTTTTTTCGAACAAGAACATCGAGAGTTATCAATAGTTCTTGTGTAAACGATTGAAGGTGAACAAATATATGGAAACGAATAAAACATAGCTTTTTAAAATGTGAACGAATTCCAATAAAACAACACAAAATAAACGAAAAATATGTTCATATTTTTTACAAGATTAAATGCAATATTTATAAAGGATTATTTCCAGAACGTGCGTCAGACTCATATGGTTGTATTTTTTTAATCGTTATCCAAAACCAAATAATTTTGCCTGGTAACACATATATCTTCCTAAGAATAGTACTGAAGTTGTAGTATTATAATACTTTTTATTTTTGATGGAATCGAACTCAACCGAAATAAATTGTTGAATTTATCCCGACTATGTTAAAACATTCGTAAACATCACGTCCCCCAATAATTCGATGTTAAATTTGTTTTTATCATTCTTATTATTTAAAGTTTCAAAATATATAAAAAAGTGGTCCTTGTGTTTATTTTAGTCGAAGTTTCCTCGTTCTTGCTATTTACGATGATCGAGGACAAAAAATGATAGAGATAAATAAAAATACATATTCTTATTTCGTTTAAGTGGCATGTCAGTCAGTTTACGCATTTACGTAACGCATTGCAGGAAAGATAATTATAAAGTAATTATGCTAATATAGTGGAAGCATAGCTCATCATTCTTAATGTGTGCGACCCTATTGTAAATGCAAATTCATTCATGTTAACCGCATCGGGAATGCTTCCTATGGCTTTTGTGTTGATATTGCAATTTCATAAATACCAGCTTTCTTCCTTGCTATCATTTTATGGCTTTCGTTATGAAACATATTTCTGAAGTATCCGCTTTGCACGGTAAATTACAACGTTAAATAAAACATGTTTAAATGATTATATGTGTGTGGACTATTCGGAATTTTAAATGTAAATTTTGCAGCACAGTACTATGGAAAGTAGTTGAAAGAAAACTGCAAGAGACATATAAAGATAGATTTTAAAATTCAATTACTAATATCACGCGACACCATTATTAATTATGTACAAAAAATAATTCAAGATGATAACAATCGATGCCAAGACAAAATTTCAAATAAATAACAAAGAAAATGTACAGAAATAATAATTCAGAATAATAATGATTAGGATAACTTAACGTCTCTTTTTGTCTTGTAATTAGTCATTACATTGCGAAAGTGAATGTCTCGCATGTTAAATCAATTGAGTGATATCCGTGAGACACGTCGGCCATTGTTACATCTCCTTTCTCGAAAGGAATGAAGTTTTTCGCCGAGAATCTATCCGGATTTCACTGTCCTCCCTCCCCTTTTCCCTCACTGGAGACCTCTCATACCTCGTCTCGCGCACGCGGAATATAATAACACAAATTTAAATGACTGCGGTTACTCGTAGGCGTTGGTTGTAAGAGATCGCAATTAGAACTCGCCGCCGTGGTCACCACCGTCGGGAGAAAAAGAGGGACGGACATATTCGGAATACTATAAATATATACGACGCCTTTTCGCGTGAGAAAGTCTCCCGGGACATGCGGGAGACCGCGAAGAAGCCGCATTTTCTCGCTCTTCCTTGTCCGGGAAGATGCAGGATGGCCGGGGGTAATCGCCGATCGGGGGACCCGCGTTTAACGCCGCGTAAAGTGTCTTTACGAATTTTATATTCACCGCATCGTGCGGCGGTTTTACAACGCGGCTACGTCTACGTGATGTAGGTATATTTCTGCTGGTATCGAGAAGCAAACAGCGGAACGAAGACGACGGCTGGCTTTTAGTAGCTTTAAGGAGTTGGCATGGTTGACGTTACCTTTACGATGCCGAACGAGTTGCGAGCTATTGCTCGGATCGGATTCACAAACGTGATTGCAATCTTCTCTTCATCTGTTTATTTCCGTTACTTTCTATAATTCGCGTAGATCCAATGCCGGAACTGATACAATATCTCGAATCGGACAAGTGAAGCGATCCGTATACCGTGAACCGTATGTAATATTGTAATATTCGAATGCAATTGTATACCGTATTTATAATAATTGCAATAATATCAATTTAAATAAATTAATCTTTCGATATATGAGTGAAAAATAATGCGATTTTGATTCTCGATGTGCATTAAAAATTTTAATTCAATCGTGAGTATTTAATAGTCTTCATGGTTATTACATATAGAGAGTGCTAATTTATATCGATAATAAAAAGAATACGAGAGACGACAATTTTTCAACAGAGAAAATTTGCGTTCTCTTATCGGAAGGACACCACTTGCAGTGACGATGTCGAGCAATTTCTTTTTTTTATTTTTATTTTTATTTTTTTTGCAATGTCTAAAGATTATGTCTTTGTATCTGTTTTACATGAAAGCGCCGGCGAAAGTTTTGCGGAGTCAACGGCCTTCCAACGGGTCCGAGAATGCCCGTTACAAGAGTATCCCTACTCGCTTTTTTATTACATCCATCGTATACATCGTCGATGCACCGTTTACTCCGCTCCTTTTGTATCACTCGTGATATATATTAAAAGATTTCGATATTTTGCTTACGATAATTTTTGCAAGCGATTTTTATTCATCGTTATTAATTGGTGATATATTGAAGTCGATATTACCATCTACGTATCAATATAATCAAAAAAATAGCGAAAATATTTTAAAATCCTAATACAGAGTTTAGCATAGTTCAAAATAATATCGAAATAATACTGTAAGTAATGTTGTTCTTTGAGTATTTGTGTCGAATATTTGATCTTTAAAAGATTTTTCTTTCGTTCATATTGGTTATGAAAGACGGGTCTGGCATCACACATACGCACGAATTAAGTCATCTATTCTTAGATACCGTTAAGTTTTAAGGATTTAATATTAACTCTAGAACATTTACATGATTTTTTAATAATTATTTCTTTACTTACATACAGAGTTTCTTCTCCCTATCTCTAAAAAAAAAAAATATTTTGATGTATATTATATATAACTAGTTTTGAATATAAATAAAAAACAAAGCTTCCTCTATGAGGAAGCAAAAAGAAACAAATAATAAAAATATCAAGATTTAAAATTAAATTAAAATTAACATATCAAATCATTATACAATAGTTCGTTCCATAGGTTTTCGAATAACCGTCAATAGCCGAAAAAATACTTTTCGGTACATTTGAAATTGGTTATTAACTGGTTTATTTCAAAACCTATGGAGCGAACTACAATCACTTTGATCTCATTTGAAAGATAATTTAATACCGAACAAAAAGTTTCCGATAAACATGGATCGAGAAATGCTTCCTTAAAAAGTTAGCGCCCAAAAACCTCTGAAATCACGGTTATTTTTTACATTTATGGGTCGAAAAATGCTTCCTTAAAAAGTTAGCGCCCAAAAACCTCTGAAATCACGGTTATTTTTTACATTTTTATAAATATCAGGGAAAGTATGCATCTTTTAACAAAAAGTACCGAAACAAAAGTTGTAGAAAATTAAATTATCTTTCAAATAAGATCAAAGTTATTGTACAATATAATATATATCATATCGGAGTTCAACTCTTATTAGAGGGAAGATGCGTGTTTAATAAAGCGGTTCTCACGATTCCGTACGGTCGGAAAACCCGTGACTCCCTGCCGCGAGTCATTGGCGTTAATTTCGCAATCGTAAGTCATACTTCGCAACACTCATGATCCTATAGCAGACAGCAGTCGTTTAGAAATCAGTTCCCGCGAAGTGTTGAGTGCGATATATACCGTCGCGAGGATATCACCTTAGCATACAATTGTGGGACGACGTTGTAAGAGACATGCTCCATTTCTTTTCTCTCTTCTCTGCGCGTTTTTTTCCCGCAAGTCGTTGTCTCGCGACCCGACTCACCGCAACTATAATATTACAAACGGCGAAAATGTCTTTTCTTTTCCCATCTCTCTTTCTTTTTGCTCTTCTGTTTCACTAGCTCAGTCTGCGATTCTTTCTCTTTCGTTCATTCGCCCATGAGTTGAATCACTTTCGCGACAGGAGAGATATTAAGTAGCCCTCGGTGCATTGACGCTCGACAACGATCGTGAGATTTCGTCAAGTATGTACATATATATACTGGTGACATAATGAAAAACGTAGAAAAACTGAGAGCAGTGTAATATCTAGCAGAATCACAAATATTGAATATTACAATTTATACACGGGAGTCACAGCTTATAAGATGAACTGTGAAATGTCAATTATTATTTATTTTCTCGATAATTTTATTATTATTTATTTTTATACAATTACTAGACTAAAAATATAGACGATAAGACATCAAGAATATTACAGTTTATACACAGACAATTGTAAAACTTCTTATATAAAAATTGAAACTGGAATCTTATTCCGTGAAATTGAAAAGAGATAAAAATTGGAAATTTTAAATCCTAAAAATATATAAAAAAATATTTTATGTTGATTGTTTTATAAAAATTTATGTAACATAACCAGTTTTAATAAAATATGCGAAATAACTGTTCAAATTTTCGATGTATAGATTACTTATCGTCTTTTCATCATTGATAATACCTACGCATATATAAATTGCTTCTAATTGGACAGAAAATATTTATATCTAGATATAATGATGCTTTAGAATGATAAGTATAATAATGACAGTTACAACACGTTAAACACGTGCGAAATGTTATAGAGGACATTATCGAACAATATGTGAAGTCATCGATAATATTAATCGGACATAGAATGTAACGTGAGTCAGAATGTTTTGTCAATTCTATTCTAGTGTGACTGATTTTGTCAACTTTAATCTTAGCTTTCGACTTTAACTCTTCGGCACTTCACCATTGAATATAATATACGAACAAAGAAAAAAATTGCATTAATTATATTCATCACAATACAATATACAAATGAGGATCGTGAAAAATTGATTATTATATCATTGTATCATTACATATTTTGCATTCGGTTTTTAAAACTAACATATCTCAGTACATATTAAAAAGTGATCTTTTTAAAAAAGCTACATTTATATCGATAAAGATATGATTGGTCCTTTACCTTGCTTCGCTAATTTTGGCTTGATTGTCAACACTGCTCCATTATAACAGCAAAATTGCTTTACACAATGGCTTTATATTAGCATTGACTCTCTGACATATTTCTCATAATATCAAGTATATTCCTAAATTCTTCGCACGTTTTAAGGTTACCTGAATTCACGAATTTGCTTCAAAGATTTTTGTAAAGAATGTCAACCTAGATATTTGTGAACAAATTAACTCGCATAAAATTATAGTTTTGCAAATTTATTATAAAATTTGACGCCGGTATGAATTGGTAGATATTTAATTCATGAAACATTCACAATCTCACGAGAAAAGGCATAAATAATGCAGAAGGAGAAAGAAATAATATCGGCAATTACATCATTTTCCTTGTATACTAAAAACACTCAACATCTGACACTTATTCTGCAAAATAATAATACTTTATAATCATATATTTTCCTGGTGATTATCTAGATGCGATTTATTCGTTTTTTTCCTCAATCTTGATCAATTTTACAGATTTTTTTTAGAATTAATTGCCGAGATAATTAACGTTGATAATTATAACGTTGTGACACAATACGACCTTCGATTCAATTCTTATTTGTTACGCAGAAATCCGTTTAGCAAATAATAGAAACATTTACATACGGCGAATTATATCGTTGTAAATCTGGGGAACAAATTTTAGATTATTTCGAAAGATCTTCGTCTATCATCGTATATCAACGGGGAAGCTTCAGATACGATCGAGTTATATGTAATTTCGTGACATTTGAGCGGATAATCATATTGTACCGTGTGTTTGTAAAACATATTTTTTTTAGTAGTTACGCGCTCAAAGATTCGACAAATCTGTGATTGCATCACGAATATATGTAACGTACAATTGATATGATATGCGCAACGTGCGCGTATTACATGTGTTTTAGAAAATTTTCTTATATGAATAGATAAATTAATGAATTATGAATTAGATATGAATGCGTAATGTGCCGATTCTTATTAATTTTTTCTCGTGTTAGCTGTGTTTTTGTAATGGAAAAAAAGAATATGTTACTTGCTTTACAAAAACGAAGAAAAAACGTATATTTATATCAGATTATCCCTCGATCTCATCCATATTTTTGAAGAATTCTGTGAATCAAGCTGTGCAAAAAACATGAGAATATATTTATATACGGAACACGCATAAATCTGTGGATTAACTGAGATATACAAATACTTTTTTTAACAATAAAAAGAAAAAATTCCACGATAACCTTTAATAGATAGCAGTTCGATGAATAAATAATTATTCTAGTGATTGCAAATATTAGGATCAAGCTACGAAAGATTAAATTCAAAAAATTTCTTGCTCGTTCGTTTACGTGTCAGCGAAATATTCCGTTGGTCTGCTCTTCTGTCCTATATTTCTGCATATATATCAGAAAAGACCAATTAGCAAATAAACGGTTGTACGTGCACAGTGTAGCCGTCTTTTCAATGTTTCTTACGTCATTACAGCAGTAATAGTGACTTGTATACCTGCGTGAAGTTAGCACCCCATTTCTGAAATTTTAAAATTCTAAAGGTTGTTCCAGGGCCTACTTTACTCTTCATCGAAAAATTTTATTTTTCGATTTTCTTGGGTAAAAACTTTGTTCCAGGTTTCCCGCTTTAAACCTATCGTATTCTCGACTAGAACAACCGGGAACAAAATTTTTAAAACCAGAACAACAATATAAGGCCCACTTTACTCTTCATCGGAAAATTTTATTTTTCGATTTTCTTGGGTAAAAACTTTGTTCCAGGTTTCCCGCTTTAAACCTATCGTATTCTCGACTAGAACAACCGGGAACAAAATTTTTAAAACCAGAACAACAATATAAGGCCCACTTTACTCTTCATCGGAAATTTTTATTTTTCGATTCTCTTGGGTAAAAACCTTGTTCCAGGCTTCTCGCTTTAAAACTATCGTATTCTCGACTAGAACAACCGAGAACAAAATTTTTAAGACCAGAACAACAATATAAGGCCCACTTTACTCTTCATCGGAAAATTTTATTTTGATTCTCTTGGGTAAAAATCTTGTTCCAGTTTTCCCGCTTTAAAACTATCGTATTCTCGACTAGAACAACTCAGAACAAAATTTTCAAGACCAGAACAACAATATAAAGCTTACTTTACCCTTCATCGGAAAATTTTATTTTTTGATTCTCTTGGGTAAAAACCTTGTTCCAGGTTGTTCAGGTCAGAATACGATAGTTTTCAAAAAATTGTATTTTTTAATTTTCCGCGAAAATTTTTATAATATAAATTTGATGTTTTGGAACAATTTAGAACAAGTCTAAAACAACCTGGAACAACCTTTAGAATTTTAAAATTTCAAAAATGGGGTACTAACTTCACGCAGGTGACTTGTATAACATTCCTATAAAAGATGGTGAATATAAAGATGATCAATTATGAGTAGTGATAATTAGCAATAATGAAATCTTTCAAAGTGCCAGGATTGCGTAACAGTGTGAATTATTTTTATTGAGTTTTCTAGTAAGATATATTTTATAAATTTCTTACAATTGCATAGCGCTCCAAAGATTTAGTATTATGTGATTTAGTGACACGATAGCAAAATGAAATGACGAATATCAGCAAATAATTATGTTTCCTTTGTGTGTGTGTATTTTAATTTTACTTTAATAAATTTATATATTATTTATTATTATAAAATATTTAATATTTTAATTAATTTACTTTTAGTTTAAAGGCTCAAATAAAGTAACTTATTATGCCTTTTTTATTTATGATACAGCCTTAGAACATTTTGGTTTCTGTCTAAATAAATTTATTTAGTTTTTGTTTATATATAAATTAATTGAGATTTGCAATTTCACAATTATAATAAAAAATGTTTATTTTTATTATAAAATAAACATTGTGGTTCTCATCTATAGCATCACTATAAAGTTCAGCTTGACCGGCCTTGAGTTGTTTGCGAGATTCTAATTGATGCACGTGCATTCCGACATCAGGGTCAAATACCTGCACGGGTTAAATGTCTCCGCGATTGAGAATCGCGCGAGGAAGCGAGATCGATCATCATTATCAGAGTGTCTTATCCAGTGTCATGTTTCTTTTTTTTTTTAATTAGCAAAAATTACCAAACTGCGCATCGCGCAATAGAAAAAAAAATATGTTGCATTCGTAACTAAATACATGGGAAATCGGCGATTAATACGACCAATCAGTTTCAACGTAACTCGATCCACAAGGCTATGATGATGACGCTGAAAAACGTGAACTAAACGAAAGGTTTTTTGCATCGCTTGCCTTTCCTGAGATCGTAAGCACTGTCAGTTATAGCGACAATAACGACAAAAAAGCAATAAATCTGTAGTGATTTATTTCTAATAAATCACTTACTCTCCATGTGAAACATACTTATTCACTCTTACGTAGATGTAAATCCGCCGACTATTTTTAAATTTATCCTCGTGAGATCTCAAGATGCTCTACACGATATTCTCATTTGCCTTGTGGATTCTTTTTACGGAATTACGAATCTTGAGATTCTTTTAATCGTAAAAAATACGATGACAAGACGTACTTTCCTCGGGTTTCAGACCTCCAGATTTTAAAGCAAATATTAATTTTATGACGTTCTATCTAAAAGTTTTACACACACATACACATATACACACATATATAATATAAAAAAATATACCATATATTTCACAAAAAAGATAACCTTTCATTTCTTTTTGTCATTCATAGAACGATTTGTTATTTGCCTAATTACATAACTTACACAACCGCATTAAATATACGTTTAAATAAGACGTACATTATATAGTACAAACATACTTGTTTTTATACTGTTGCGATAGTTACATCTGTCACCTTTTTATGCATCAGGATTATGATGTTTTGAACATAAAAATTCAAATAATGACCGCAATAATCACACATGTTTTTCATATGCATTTCAACGCAAAATAAAAATTGTTGATATAAGTTTGTATCTATGCATTGAAGAAAACTCGCTTATTTCGCGAACTAGAGATTTATACTTCTTAATTGAAAAATTCTGTTTGGGAAAAAAAATAATTATTGTGTTTCACTTGATACATATATGTCAAAAATTTTTTCGCTAAGCTTCAAGGTTAGTGACTGAATACGAATGATTAAATTTTAATAGATAATATAAGCGAAATGCAGTCGCTATTAGTACGAGTGAGATATATTATTTGTTTTTTCCAATGCGTTATACAATTCGTTATGTAATTGATTGATATCTATATCACAGAAGTCGATACGTTGATATGCAACAAATTTCAGAAGTAATTTCGTAAAGATCCGAAGCATTTAATATTTTTCAATGAATTTTCTAAACAGATATTTTTTATGTTGAAAAATTATTTTTATAATTGTGAATATTTATAACGAAGAAGAGGGATTCGTGTGCGATGGGTTTAAGGGAAAGTGCGCAATTTTTATCTTCCACGTTATTTAGTAAGAAGCGCGGTAAGTCACGTTTAAACGTAACAACAAAAGTCCACCTGCCGCTGCATAACTATGCCGGTTATACAAAAGCAATTATCTGCGCTCGACGCACATGTTTCAATTATAAGACATGTTCGTAAACAACATAGCGCGATAATACGAGATATTTAGCGAATAATGATAGACAATTTTAGGAAACAATTTAGAAAGACGCATCTCTCAGAAGAGGTAAAAAAATGTTTCATACGAGTCCGGAAATGCTTCTCCCGCGATGTTCTTTCGCAATGTTGAGGCAACCGACCGCTATGCTCCAGCAGTGCGCGAAATAGTTCTCTAACAGAAAACTGAATTCATAGTCACGATCAATCTTTTTAATGCTAACTCTAACGGTCAAATAATTGAGTGTTTGTAAAAAAAAATAAATAAATAGAAAACAATATAATATTTGTTTTACGTGATTTCTATATAATTTGTACTGCGTGTATTATGCAAACTATATCTTTGTTTTATATACGTGTCTCAAGTCTTATTGTTAAACGAAATTACTGCGCAAACGAATGTCAGCGTTGAACGAATTTTGGCGGAGATTGAGAAATCTCGCGGTAGTCCGACCGGCAAAACTTCCGGTGAAAACCGTAATTTCCGTTGAGATAAATTAATTGGACAAACGCGCGTATTCACTATATCTCGTATTGTACGGTCTTAAAACGAGCATAGTACGCAACAGCCTTGTACTAAAAAGGCACGAAACCGTAAGTTTGCTTTTCGTTCTCGTTTAAATTCTTATCAACGCGAGTTATATGTATATATAAGTTCCATCGCGCGTTGCATGAAAAGTAATTTTTCATGTTGGCACAATTTCTGTAAAGAACGCGCAATTTCGTTTTTTGTTGATATTGGTTAAGTGTAATATACTTGCACGAAACATGCCGGAAAAAAACTAATTTGATGTCGATTGGCAGCGCCTCACTGATAGTTAGCTAATAATTACGAGTTTTTCTTCACAGGAAAAAAAATAACTAGTAACTTCATATTATCTTGTTTTTTATGACAACAGAAATTTCGATGCAATCCAAGTACAATTTATTACGTATTCTGATTTTTTTTTTTTACATTAGTTTCCCTCATCAGGGTGTCTATTCCTTGGAAAAACATAGAAAACTTGGATTTCTCAAGAATTTCTTTTGTTTAGGGATTTCTTTTGTTTAGGGATTTCTTTTGTTTATTTTAACAAGTTTACAATCTGTAGAAAAATCAGGGAATTGTCATAGAATTTTACTGGGATTTGAGACATTTTTGAAAAAATTCTATCTTGAATAATTTTGTTCTTATATTTTAATCAGTCAGCATTTTACCGATAAGCCAAGTTGTGAAAATTATGCGTTTAAAATATATTAGAAATATATATCTGTCTATGTTCATACAACTTAAATGGCTCTATTTTTGCTTTGTATAGTGAAAATCATTCGAAAACGCATACAATAAAAAAATTTCTTTTAGAAAGGTGCAAACACACACCAAAAGATCTGTAAAATATTCTCTTTACTTGGAATCTTGAACAAAAAAATATCCTGAAAGATCAAGGAATTTTCAGAGACTTGTTTTATATGATTTGACTAGACATCCTGCTCACCGATGTTTTTTTTATCGGTAAATCTTTTTAAACGTTTGAAAGCAACTTTCTTGATTTCCTAAATTCTAGAGATCCATTGTGAGCGGTGTAAAGATATTTTCTCTTGTTCTCCTTTTCTTTTTTATATTATTTTATTATTATATAGACAAAAGAATATTTTTGTACAATTTTAAATTAAGAAATTTTCCTAAGAATTGGTTTTTTTTTTTTTAATTATTTCTTTCACAGAGAATTGACCTTTCGATCGAGGCGATAAAATTAATAGAGTCAATATTTGTGTTTTTATGAGGCAATGCTAAAATTCTTTTATTATACTTAAACACTTGACCTCGGAACTTTTCAGACATTTTCATGACGTTATTGCGAACCAAAGATGAATTTTAAGAAATTTTAAAGAAATTTGTTTAAAGTCATAAAGATATAACGATCATTAAAAATGGACATTAGAAGCTTTTATACATCAAGTTCTAATTTAATAATTTCTTTTGTAGATAATTCATTTGCACAAAATAAATATCTTTAGCTTTAATTACATTGTACACTAATTTATTTCTACCACATACTAATTTGTATTTTTTCATATAATTGAAGATCTGCGAAAATAAAAAAGAACGTATGAAAGAAAGTTTTTTAAAGGATATTTGAGATTTATTTATTGGATAATGATTCCAACAAGTTTCGCAAAAAATCGAATTAGTTACCACATATTTGACAGCATTAAAAAAATCAACATATTTAAGATCATATTGAATTATATATGAGTTTAATCGAGATTCAATAAATTTCAATCGATCTACTTCAACCTACTTTCGCGAGTTACAAATTTTGCATATTTTTTTTCTGATTGAATCTATATATTATATTCGAAAAAATATAGCACGTATATTAGGTTGAGCGGTGTCACTGATTGACCTTGCGTAGAGCAAATCGATCTTATGTCAACGACCATTTGTTTTATTTCAGAGACGTATCGTGAATCTCGCCGGCGGGCAAGAAGAACACGCAGTGACATTCGCGGAAGAAAAGAAGATGACACACGGGGTCACACGAAAGAACGAAGCTGCGATTTTTCCGCGCATGCGCGAGCAACGATAGGGGAAGACAGCGGCCTTGAAAACGGCGAATGACAGACAGTTCCTGTCTAAGTGATCAGCAGTCGCTTAAAGTGCCGACAATTTATTCGAGTTTTGCAATCTCCCTCGATCGCTGACACCGGTCGGGAGTCTCGAGACAGCTCTCTTCTATCTATCTTGGCCAGACGAGTAAGAGATTTATCTCTTCTCCGACATCGAACGATAAAACACAGCGAAGAAGCAGTGACACGATGTAGTGTGGTGATTCGGCCGAGAAAGAATTTTTTTACGTGAACTCAAAACGAACGCGAAAATCGAGGCGAAATTCTCCGCGTGTGAGAAAAACGCAAAGATGAAGACGATGGGTGATGTTGTTGCGGATCCTATCGATGAGAACGATGGCACTATGCAACCAGCTGGCGCGAGCAAGGAATTCGGTCAGAGAACACTGAGATCCCTGAAGAGAGGACTGGGCCGACTCTGGAGACGACACAGAGGCAACGTGTCGATAACTGAGTATGATCCCTCCTACAAGGTCGCGTATCTCGGGAATGTGCTGACCGGATGGGCCAAGGGTGAGTGAAACTTTGATTTTATGAAATTACATTTGTCACTACAAATTATATTTTATAATTTTATTATACGAATGAAAGAGATAAACTTTTACTTAATGGATACCAAAACTTACGTTGTGGTATTTAATTTGGTATTTTAATAAAGCAATTTTTGACAAAAACAATTAATTAAAAGAACTTTCTGCTGAACTAACAATGCACGTTATAAATTAGAGCGTAAAGTATTTTAGAGAATTTAAGGTATATTAAATTTCGTAGATATAATTTTTATTTTTTATATTAAAATTTTATATATTGTTAATATTTCAATATTTATTAATGAAATTATACATATATGAAATAAATAATTAAACATTATTTTATAAGGATTACGCTCTTAAGCTATTTAAATTTACACGAAGAAACAAAAAATTATTCTATTCTATAAAGAATATTACAAATAACATATCTAAAAAAAATACAAAGAAAAAAATTTTATTACGATATGAAACGGATACATTTAGATTTATAATATATAAAAAAGTTATTTTTGCAAACCTCTAATTTAGTATAACTACTTGGGCGATAAATTTAAGAAATTTATATTTTTAATTAATTATATTATTCAACATTCTTATTAATGAAAAGACAATTTTTTGATAGATATATTACTTCTTATAAATCATTTAACCAGACATCATCTATGCAAACTATTTACTTTAAATTCATACATGTCATTTATTTTCTTTTTTTCAACTTATCTAAATATATGTATTAAAATTTGTTTGTATGTGATAAATTGTGAGAATTACTGTGTGTGTGTGTGTGAAAACTTTCAACGCCTACACAATTTTTTAATAATTCAAAAATTAAATTATTAAAATCATAGGTATTGAAAGTCTTTAGTAACTCTCTTAATTTGTCACATATACAAATAAATTTTAATACATACATTTAGATAAGATGAAAAAAAATACATGATATATCTATGAAGTTGAAGTAAATAGTTTGCATATATGTTTAATCGCCAAAAAAAAGAGAGACAAATGGTAGAGAGATATACAATTTATCTTACTACTAGCTAAAATATTCACACAAATATTCACGCATGCTTATATAATAATTATTATTTAAACAGTAATAAATAATTTATCATTTATAACAAATAATATGAAAAATATATACTACATGAAAAAAACCGTCTTTTCATTAATCATAAGAATGTTGCATAATTAATTAAAACTATAAATTTCTTAAATTTTTCGCCGATGTTATACTAAACTAGAAGTAGAGTTTGTGGAATTGTTACTTACATATAAATATTTATATAAATTGGAGCAATATTATTATTTGCCAAAATTGACAATCGATATCTCATCAATTATCGAGGCTTTTATCCTCATTCAATCGAGTTATCGGAATGATAGACAAAATTAAACCAAGGTTTATTCGGACGGTATTCGTCATTGGTAATTACGTCTTCAGATAAACGGCAATTAAAAACAATAGATATATACGGTAGATAGATCGCGTACATGCATGCATTCTCTCGATCATACAGCCTTGGTGCAAAATGATCAACCGGAAGTGCGCGATACTTCTTGCCGGTAGATCAACAAGCAACAAGGTCATCATTAATTCCGTATTGGTCGAGCGTTTATCGCACACGGGTCTCACCCTTCTCGTTGTCACTGCGTTAAATTGCCCTCTCGCATAAATCTTTTCTCCCCAATCGAGAAATTTATCTTCAAAACGATATGAATTTTTGATTAATTTGGAGTCTTGTTACATCGTATTGTTTTTCGCGAATGTCAAGGTTTATCATGAATATGATACGCATGCATTGCTAATCAATCTTTTAATAATTAAAGAAAATTTGAGAGATTAAAAAGAGATAATATATCAAAAAAATTTTTTTTTTTGCTACGAAGACCACTTGAAATTTTGGTCGAAAAATAAGATTTCGTTATCTGTTCACAAACGCAATAGCTGATTCAGCGGATGCGCTTTATATTTATAGCTTTATTTATCGTATTTCTTAAAAAAGATATGATTTAATCAAGATTTATATAATGATGAATTGAAATTTAATTAAGAATGAATATTTATTTAATAAAGATTTAATCAATTATTTAATCTTAAGATTTGAAAAGATATCACACCTTCTCGGCAAATTCCTCCGTCGAATTTTTGCTAAACAAAAACCAGTTTCAAGTTTGCCGAGGTATTAACGCTAGTGAGAAAGTTGCGACTTCCGAAAACGCGACTTTCGTGATAACGAAGGCGGCACGTGACCTTCTCTCTCACGTTCCCTCTATGTTGTGCGCAAAATGACACGGCCTTCCGGCTTGCTTCGTGCACGAGCACTCTGAAAACGGTCGATCGCGATCGAAATACGATCGCAACAATAAACGGAAAGCAATTCGATGAAATTTCGAGCACTGACATGACTGTAGAGCGATCATCACTGCGCGCGAAGTTAAAAAGGAGAAGGAATTATGTAGTGCAATGACCGGACATAGGCGTATACACGGCACAAAGCCCCTGACTTTCTCTCTACGTCATCTTTTCACCACGGCCTTTTAATCGTCGTCGACAGTGCCATTATTACGGTACGGCTTATTCGCTGACGTCTATTCGATGATTAATTAATTCATAATTGTCCCTCGAGGTAAGCCGGTATGCGGAATGTTGCCACTTGACGATGTATGTTACATACGTATGTGCGAATAGCGGTCGTACATTATATGTATTAGTGGCCCTAACCGGGATCGATTGATTGTATTTAGTGTTCCGCCTTAAAAATCGGATGATGTAAAACGGGTACACACAGCTGATTGAATATTTGTACTGATTGGTACAGATATAACATTTATCATTAATGGTAATTATTATCGTAATTAAATACGATAATAAGGAAATTAAGAAGCTTTAGAGATATTCAAACTATTTTCTGTGTAGCTTCGATGTATCTTTCTTCTTAAATAGTATGTACCTTATGAGAATATATGCATTCTAAAATTAAAGAATATTTATATTATAAATAATATAATAATCCTGATTACTAGAATATTATTCTTGAAAGTTTTTGTGTAATTATACGCAGATATTCAATGATCTTTTTCTTAAAATAGCAGAAACGTGGTATTAGAATGACAATTTTACTTAGTGCCGAATAGTGGCATGAGCATGGACTATAAATAGCCTTAGCTCTTTATCGCGGCAGGTTTAATACGTCATGTTTGTATCTTTAATCAGCGTGGAACTGATACGAGAAGGGGATCTAAAAACAAAACATGGAATTTCCAGTCGAAAATCAGTTAACCACATCGACGTGATGATAAAATCAGTATATCGGTTTTTTAATAACACATATTGTAAAAAATCATTTTCATTATGTTTCGAAAATGATTTCTCTTCTGTTATTATAAGACACAAGCGTATGAGATTCTTATCAGATTATACCGATTAACGTTGCAATATGTTGCAATGAGTGAATCAATTCAATCTAATAAGACACGTAAGAGAAAGATTAGCTTTATAATAGCAATATGAAACACAGAGATTTCTTTTATAGATGTGACTATTTAAAAAAAATAAAGATTAGTTTTACGTCGCTTTTTTAGATTCGAACTGCATCAGAAACTTAAGTTATGTTTGACTGATAACGAAAGTTGCTTTACTGTCGTTTTCATTGATATATAATCAAAATATAGTTTATTACAATGTATTACATATGTACTACAATGTATTACATATATTATTATATATATATTTACTTAAAATTGTAGTCTATTTAAATCCAAATTTATTATATATCAAATGATTTAAGTATATTTGAAGAATATTCAAATTTGATCTAAAATCCAAGAAGAACGAAAGCTTTTACTCTCGATTAACATCATATGTATAGACTAATATATTATATATTTAAAAAATTGTTTAATATTCCGGAATGCCGTTCTATGCAATAGACAGACGCACACATATACAATAACATGCTTACAATTTAGCTTCGGAAGGCTAACGGTCTTACCGCGTCGAGGTCGTGATTCGAGAAATAAAAAATATTAAGAAAGCTCCGCTCTCTGTGCTGCTGGTCCTTCATCGAATTCGCGCTATGATTTCCAGTTTTGCCTCGAACTTGTTCTCGTCGACCTTCGCGTCACCTTCTAAAATAATACGCACGAGATTTTATCCTCCATGCATTTTTAGCTTACATAAAGCCGAAAAAAAGACAATTTGAGAAGGAAAACATATAGACGACAAAACATACGAGCGATACAGCTAAAATTATTCTTCTTTAACATAGGGTGCTTATTTATTGAAAGAAATATCTGAATTTTTCATGAGATGTTTGTATTGTATATAAAAACTATAGATACTATATCATGCGGATTTTATTCAAGAATATTTTATGGCTTCGTCAAACTGTCCGAAAAAATTTATTTTTATACTTCCTTGCTGTCATGTTTATTTTTAAAAAATTACATGTTTAAATAATGATCTAAAAAAATTTAAAATAAATTTATAGAAAATAAAAATAGAGTTTTTTTCGTAGGGTTTCTTTGTATTCTTCAATTATTATTAAATTTTAAAAAATTTTGCGATTTATGTAATAAATTAATTATTCATAACTTAAACTTCATCCAAGAAACGCAATAAAGTATCGCATGATTTTAAAATTACATGTACGTATTTTTGATTATGATAAATAAAGAAAGGAAATATCTACGATTATAAAATTCTTGGAAGTGAAAGTCTTGATGGAAGCGAAAGATTAAAATTAAAATTATTAATTTTCCGCTCTTATAAGATCAATGTCACAAAAAACGCTAAAAAAGATTGCTTACCATACCGTTTTATTTTTATAGTTTCTGCGAGGACATATTTTTATTTTATCTCTTGATAAAGCGGACGCCGATCGCGATTTTTTTTTGTTTTTTTTTTGTTTTTTGCAATCATGCGATTTACACTACTACGTGTTCAATTTATATTTGATCGTGATATTGAAAAGTAATAGGCACGTTGTATTTCTGACAAGTTGCGCAATTCTACATGTCTGATAATAAGCTGCGAATTATACCGGGAGAGCGCGGTATCCTCTTTTTTACTCACGGTCATATTACATTCTAGAAACTTTAAGACGTGTTTCGCTTTTCATTAATTATCCACTTATTCATTTCTGTGAAGTTAACAGCATATTAGTTAGCGAGTCTCACATAGGAATCTTTTGTTCGCTTTTATTGTTTGCCGTTGACTGAGAGTATTACACAGTGTGAACTCGATCGTTACATCAGCCAAAGTAAATTTGCACTGAAATTTAAATCTCGTAAATTAAGTTTTGAATCTATAAATAGAAATAAAATCGTAACTTTTATTTAATTTCAAGTAGACTTTATTTTAATGGTGTCTTAATTTATGAAAAGAAATTTCAATAAATATGATAGCTCTGCGTGAAACCAGTGCATTATATATTATATATAAATAGTTTAAAAACTATTATATTTGTGAAGATAAAAGTATTTGATCCTGAAAATCTGTAGCAAGTATTTTGAAATTATGTATTTTACTTCGAAAATAATAATTTAACTTTATAATTTCTTTGTCATATTTATATTTCGCATAAATACATTTATGTATTTGCATATAAAAGGGCACTTGATACATCTTTCGTATTGATATTTATCATGATTTAATAAATAAAGTAGCAAATGCAAATATATAATTTATCATACTTCTTTTTTATTATATGAATTTACATACTAATTTGATGTTTATATAAGATTTATACTATATATATATGAAACGCTATATTTTTATATAACTACAGGAATTATTAGAATATTACTTCCTTCCATATATAGATAAGCTTTAGCTTATATAAAGAAAAATTATGCAAAGTTCATAAATATAACACGTTGCAACTGCTTTTTAATTTAAAATTATGTCCAAAAACAAGCAATTTTGTGAAAACCGCAAAAGTCAGGAAGTGCTCGTAAAAAGGTTGCGATAAACGTCGGCGATGAAATGAAAAACATCAATGAAAGGAAAATGTGGCGCGCAGTCACGCTAAAGTTATAAACTTTGAAGTTTTGCTATATATGTGTGTGTGTCGTTAAATTATTATATTTTTGAAACTTCCTCCCGGATAAGCTTCTAGAGCATTTCGTATTGTGTAATTATATAAGAGACTCCGCTTGCATCTTAAATAGAGTGACACAAACTAATAAATCATTCCAAGACTATTTTCCTATTATTACTGAATTATCGTAATAATTGTAATATATTCTTGCACAGTTTTATATTGCGCATTATATAAGAATGGTATGCTTATTATACAATTATATAATTATTTTCTATTGAAAATATATTTCCTCTTTTTATTACAAAATGATTGATACGCGTTTTTTGAAAATGATATATTCGCGCACATACAGGACTATTTATCATTATTATTGGTTATAACAATATTTCTCTCCGTGAGAAATATCTTCTCTTGTGTTTTTTTTTTTTCCAAATGAATAAAATATTTAAAACGTAGTATTAATTTTAATAGACATTTCGAGCATTGATAATATCCAAATTATAAATAGGAAATACTGAAATATTTATTTCTAGATCGGTATTTATAAACCAAAATTAAATGTATGGAAAAAAATATGCATAGTGCAAAGATATATAATTCATTGAGTAATTAAACGTAGAAGTGATATATGAAAATTATTTGCTCAAGAGTGTTAGAGTTTCTAAGGAATGATTTACTTCGTTTAAAAGGGGGCTCCGTTATTATTGCACCGTTTACCCTACATCTATGTAACGTTATTCATCGTCTGACTGCACGCGACATTCGGTCTCGTCATGCGATGCCAATGTTATTTTCTCGTGGAAAGTTTCGTGGCGTTCTGCGATGCGCGAATTTTCGCGAAATCCGGACAAAATGCATGAGAGCCGATACGCATGGCAGCAGTTAACGGAGGAAAAATTAACGGTCGGTCACAGCATTACCTTCAATATCGAGCATCTAACGTGTTAACGTTATAGTTTGGCGGTGACAATCTCTTGGTACCCTCCTCGCCATCGCTTCCTGTTCCGCGTCGTTCCAGACCGCCTGCTTTTCCGTTCGCAATAATTCGATCGCAATATTCGCGCTTGACTCGTCATGGAATACGGATTTTCGCTAGTTTGTTTTAACAGATTTACAGGATATACTCGTTTATATTACAAGCGGGCAACTTATATGACCCTCAAAATTATTTGTTGGGATTTAAAAGATGTTCGTTAAATAAAAATATTAATCAGTTCTCAACAATGTGTATGTTACAAGTTACTTTTGAAATAAAATCCACATAGAATTGAATAAAGAGATCGAGAATTTCTTCAAGGATTTTCTTCTCTTCTCATTTTGCTCCTTCATCCGTGAAGCCTTTCATTTTTTCAAAACAATGTTGCAATCGAAAAACATTTCTCGGCACGCCAATGGACGCTGGCGTTTCACCTGCAGCGAGGGATCGCTTTTATCGGATCTCCCCGCGCGCGCACTTTCTCCGGACACGCTCGGAATAAAATGTTGTTCCACTGAGAATGTATGAGGCTTCCTATACGCAAATTAGCCAGGCATGCACAGAACCATCATTGTTATCCGCGGTTCATTTGCATTCGATTTCATGCCCCTTTTTTTCCGGGTAGTCGGTCACAGCTCGATTGCCGAGCGCAGATCTCGATTTGCATAGACATGCATGCTTTCTCTCGACGTTCATTTGAAATGACAGATACGGCTTATCTTTTTTTTTTCCGAGATATTCAGTAAGTGGAATCACGTTACGATCACTTAGCGCTAATAAACGCGAGAAAAGCATTAGGTTTGTATGGCTCACGTCTTAATATTTACATCCCGCGCAGGAAGATGGAAACGAAAAAAGAAACGAGGACGAACTCGCGCGATTATCTCCTTCAATAAGTAGCGTGGATTCGCTTGAAGATCCGCGTAGGTATCACGGACGATTTGCGAAATCGCATGACAGAGGCGAACCGTATCTTTTTCAGAATAATAATAATTCGTCGGATTCAAAGAGATATCTCGTCTCTTCGACCAATGTCCAATCTATCGCGTCGCTTCGAAGACGCAAACGCATCGTTTAAATGCTGCTAAAGTGAATACGCACGCCTTAGTCATCTGCTTCTGATCACAGGGTCTTTCTTGGACAAGCACACGGAATTTAATAAACACGCACGAGCAAAATTCCATGTCATTCCTCTATATCGGTCTCGTGCAAAGCATTGATATGATACACTCCTTTTTTTATTCATTGTCTAGAGTCTAGAGAGTGCTTATTGCATTAATAGCAATCAATTGTATTTGCTGAATTATAAATATGCTATGATTAAAAATTTATGAACAATATTTCTTAGCTAGTTTTATTTATATAAATGTGCTTTTTCTTATATATATAATTATATCTTATATTATATGATTATATCATTTTTTGCGTGCGCACATTTTTTTTATAATTGTTTAATTATGCATGCAAAAGATTTTAGAGATATATTATGTTTTTTTCTATTTAACAATTTTAAATAACCGCAAAATAACATTATCTTATTATAGCATCAATGTTTTAACTCAGACGCAATTAACATATTTTACATTAATCATTTAATAGATGATTAATGTAAAATTTACAGAATAAATAATTTTCGATAATGCTGCTTTCTTTAAGCTTAAAATAAATTGATGGAAGTCATCTCTATGGAATATTTATGAAACGGTAGTAAGACTAGAATACATTTTTTATATTTGTGATAAATTTTTAACCAATTAGTTAAAGTTTGTTTATATTTCTTAATTAATTGCATAAGTATTGCTTTTAATCATCTTACATGTCTTGTTTCCTATCCGTATTTTTTCAAAGTCGTTATCAAGCCATCAAGCCTGTCGTTATCAAGCATTCTGTATATAAATTAAAAGCAGCCGGTGACGTTGAGAAATTACGCGCGTAGCACGCTATTTGCATAACACTGATCTAAGACGTTGCATAAAATGCCAAGGAATTTTTTGTTGCTTCAGAAAATCGCCGCTTTGTCGTCAATTGTGTTACGATTATCGATCTTGACCGGCAAGGCAATTCGTCCGATGTGACGCATTGTCAGAGATAGGATCCGTATAAGCGTTCGCAATTATTAATCGAATTAATTTATTCACTGGCAAATAAATTATAGTTTACCTCTTATATTTATAATTATCAAGAACTTTATGGTGTCATATATGTATCGGATTGTGTCGAAAAAGATTGGCAAGGATGAAATCTTCCTTGAACGCGATGAAAAAAATTTTTCAAAATCATGTTTACCCGCTTGGACTAGATTTAAATTTATCACTGCCGTGCTAATTAGAGTATAAATACTGGATCGTTTACATTTACATCGATAAACGAGAACCGCTTTTAGATTTGCACGAGGAATCGCGGTTTTTTTTTGTTTTTTTGTCTTTTTTGTTTTTTTTTTCTTGCAAGGACTCCAGCATTGCGTACCTATCTCACATCGCCGTCTCTCTCCTTTTTATTTTTTCTTGCCGGCACCTTTCTCCCTGCTTCCCTCCCTCCCTCCCTCCCCCTCTCTCTCTCTTTCTTTCTTTATTTCTCCCTTCCTATTTCGCCTGTCGGCTCAGCTCGCTTTCGAACTCTGCTAAGTAACTGTACTTGCGTTTCCTGTATCTCTAAATTGGTAACGCGATCCAAATCGGCGCGTAGCGGCGAATCGAACTGTATCGAAAGTCAGAATATACCGCGGAGAACATGAAACGCGAAGCTCTATCTCATCCGTATGTTCAATCGCGACAAAAATGTCGTAATACATAGCTGCACACAGGCGTGCGCGTATATCGTACATACCTAGGTGATAAGTCCTAAAATGACATACATATTTTTGTTGAACCGACAATTCCGTATGACATTTTCGATTGTACTCTTTGAACTAGTAATATGAAATTATTTATAAAAAACCTCTTGAGAAAACATTATAGTTTAATTTTTTTGTACGAAATAACTCAAACGATCCTGCGTTAAAATTTTACAAAATATTGAAAACTTCTAAACGACTTTTGATATTAATATAAAACCCTAGCGTCATGTAACAATTCTAGAAGTTTAAGAATCTCAATGCTTCCGCAGGTGAAGGCTGCGTCGAGAAGCCTGTATCGACCTTGTGGCGGAACTATATGACCAGCAGCAGGCCCGACGTCTCTATGAGACTGACGATAACCAACGGCGGTCTGACCGCGACCACGAAGGACCACGGTCTCACCGAGTACTGGGCCCACCGTGTGACTTACTGCACGGCCCCAGTTTCGCATCCGCGACTCTTCGTCTGGGTATACAGGCACGAGGGTCGCAGATTGAGGCCCGAATTGAGGTGCCATGCGGCTCTATGCAGCAAGGAATCCATCGCGAGAAGACTCGCCTCTATTCTGAACGCCAGGCTACAACAGGCGCTCTTGGAATTTCGCCGAGATAAGGTCTCCAGGCAAAATGCCAGGTAAGAATGACACTGTGACAGTATTATGTGCTGCTAGCAGCAAATTACATCAGCTGAGAGGAAATTCTTCGTTATTTCAATATTAAATTATTGACAGTTAATTATTCAAAAAGATTTAACGAATCAAGTATTAATATCAAACTTGTATTTCTTTCTCGGAAATGATAGAGATAAGTGGAAGGAGTCACGGTGGAATTTACAAGATTGTGGTAATTAACGGGTACTATCTTAAGCTTACAAACAGTGAGTGAGAATTAGCAAATGTTACGGCGGTATTTTGCGAGATATTGCTCAATATTTACTGGGAATTAAAACTAGAGTATTAGAGGGGAATTTATAAGACATACATTACAAAGGGAATTAAAACTAGTGTATTAGAGGGGAATTAATAAGACATATATAACAAAATATATTTACGCGCGTCTGTATTCTCGATATGCTAAATAAAAAAACTATATATAAAATTTTCTTTCAAATTTTTATTTCTCAATCAATTATCTAAGAACCATTTATATGTATGTGCGGCGTGTAACTTTTTATTCAATTTTTTTTGGTCGATTAATTATTTGAGGACTGTTTCAAAATGTGCGTATTAATATAAAATTTATAATATTATGAAATATAATTAATAATAATTAATATTAATATAAATTTAAATGTTTATAATTCATGTATCTATTTCGCTTCTAATTAAAACTGAACAGATCAATCGCGCGACATAATTTCCCAAATATAGAATTCTCCGAGTTTCCGTTAGGCTCATTTCAATATCGGGCAATGGCGCGCATTCTTCGCATTTTTATCATGCCGCATTCGTTATATCGTCGACCATACAAATTAGGTTCCACTACTTAATTGAAGAGAGAAGAGAAATTTTCTTTCTTTACTCTCTTCTCTTTCTCTCTCTCTCTCTCTCGCTCCTGAGAAATACGCGCAGTTACGCACGTTTATGCATCTACCGTACAATCACGATTCCGATCACGATTGTAAATCGTTATGTGTACGTGTGATCGAGTCACGATCCAGGACGAGAAGTGATCACCGGTCGATGTACATTCGGGTCAGTGTTTCCAAGTCATAGGTCAAACATTAATACTTCTGTTGGAATTGCACTAATACGATTAGCTCGCTACTTCTTTCATTGCGTCATTAAAAATCTTTTTTTTTTTTATCGAAGAAAATATAAGGAACAAATAAAGCGCATTTTAATAAGTTGATGAATTATATATAACAATTTTAATAAATTAAATTTTATGATTTTAATCGATTAATAACTTATAATAGTTGGAGATTTATATGATTTTTCTCCAGATATATGTGAATCAGCAGAAAGTAACATATGGCTAACAAAATTATTACGAGAGAAAAACATATAGAATAATAAAATCTACTTCCATTAAATAAAAAAAAAAAATTGCTAAAAGGATTAATTCTGTTTATTACGAAATTCATAGCTGGGAGAAATACGATATTACGGCAACATCTTATATTAACGAGATCGATTATCATGATAACAAATTGTTACAGGCTGTCTCTGGCAAGCGCGTTGTACGACAATCCGTCTTTGCCACGTAGGAAGCTTCTTCTGAGCACCGGTGGCCAGAACTATCGACCGCCCTTGGAAAGATCGAAGAGCGCGCCAAAGCTATCAGCGATCGAAGAGGATACGGTAGCCGAGGAGATAGAACAGCAGAGGCTGCTGGAGGAATTGCGTTCCTTGGAAACCGTGGCGCGTAGTTGGGAGGATCAGGATAGCTGGAGGATAGCCAGGCTGTTGGACGCTCTCAATCGCGAGTCCTCTGACGAAAACGGTAGCATTTCCAGCGGATGCGAAACCGCCAGTACGGCGACAAGCGAGGAGAGAGCCATCGGTGCAGAGGAACACCTCGCAGGAAGTTAGTATTGTTTGCAGAATTTATTACGGTCGAATAAGACTTTATCAAAATTACGAAAAGCAAGTGATAATTCTTCTTCCATGCGCCTCTTTTTTTAAATTCTATACTGTAAAATATCATGCAAAAGCAGTTACATAGATGTAATGGACTTGAAATTATGCATATATCTTGTATTGTAATATGTAATTAAAATAAACGATTGTAACCTTGCATATTAAATTTTTGTATGCGACTTTAATATTATGAAAGTTGAACTAGAGAATATTTATCTTTTACTTAACGTCGATAAGCTAAAAATATATAGCTAATACCGTATTTATTTTCGAGCACTGTATTTATATAATACCATTTTACGGAACATTGAATCTTTCTTTCTGCTCATTATCAGTATACATATTTTTATTTTTAAAAGTTTAAAGTTTTTTAGAAGGGGCGTATAACGGTAGAGATTTTGATATTTGATTATACGTTTGAAAAGGGCAGTTGCTTGACGAGTTGTACCGTTGGTGCGCGACATATGAAGTCATAATGTCATTTCTCTCTTTGAAACTTGCTTACCTTTAAAACTTTTCCAGATCAAAACGATCGGCGGGGATCAATGAAGAGGGTCGTTTTCTCGGAGAACCGAGTTAACAAAGGACTAGGACCACGAAGGAATTCGGAAGGCTCGCCTCATTTCATGACATGTGCCGGTAGCCCTCGTTTTAATCCTGTAGACTCCATGAAGAGGTTTCCTCTAAGAAGTGAGGAAGAAGAATCGATGGAAGAAGAAGAAGAGGAGGACACTGCTTCGAATATGTTCGATTTTGAAGATATTGAGGATCTTGATGACGTAGTGGATTATCGGCCGAGGGGCGAGATATTGAACAGGATCGAAGAACAACAAAATAGAGAGAGGCGAGCGAAGGAGAAATATCCTGATAGGACAGGCCGTGAATTTCTGCGAAACGAAGAGACTTCATTTTTAACTCTGGATTCTCTCGACGAGGAAGCCGATAGCGATGAGAGCGGTTACGTGGAGGCCCCACCAAAGTCTTTATTAGGTCAAGACGATAGGAAGGAAGAGGAAGAGAGCGATCGTTCGCGATTGGAGTCGTTTAAGAATCAATCGGAAACTGTGACTGCACATAGAAACATAAAAACTGACGAGAACGAAAATCAAAGGATGAAGCATGAAGATCCCAAAATAGACAAACAGAAGGAAATAGAATCTAAAAAAGTGGAGAAGAAAGATTCCTTATTGGCGGTCGACGATAATCAAAGAATCAAGGAAAGAGAAATAGAGAGAACGGATTTCAAATATCCTATCTCAGAAACCATCAAGAAGTTAGCTAGCGCGTCACTGAGATCCAAGTCCCTCGAAATGACGAGCAACAATTGCTTGAATGTCCTAAATAATTTCAAAACTTCCAAGTCATTCGATAGTGTGAGAAATGATGAAATTACCATGGAATCCCCAAGTCTTCACCAAAGGAAGCAATTGTTGGCACAACATGGTGTTATGGTTTGAAAAATTTTTTTATTTTATGTATAAAAGATTGAATGGAAATTGATGAATGAACATTTGTTTAGCATCGAGTTTCCATGAACAATCAAAGATACTTATAATTATATTTCACAAAAATATCGACAGTTTACAGAAGGGAGTATTAATTAATTTTTGTTCCAAAAAGTGCCTGATTAACATTCTTGACAGATTTATCAAATTTTGATATTTAGTTTATTGGATGAAAATGGGTTTTAATTATAAATATTCATCCTGGAGTCATTTTCCTTACTACTCGTAGTACTTATAGTACGTAAATATAGATATTAATTCGGTGATGGATATACAGACCCTGTTAGGAAATTTTACTTGAATAATGTCAAAGCAAATGATCAAAATATATTTTAAATGTGCTTTTACATAGCTTCGAAAGAATTAATTTAAATGCTTGATTGCGCGAGTTAAAAGACCATCATCGAGTTAAAAAAAACCTTCAGTGCCGGAATGTAGACCCTAAACTCAGTATTTTAAGATGTATGATTTCTCTAGTTAATCTTCCAAATCTGAAGATTGTGACTTCACAGAAAAATGTGAGTCAAAGTCAAAATTATTAATAGGCAAAGATCAATCAGAAGGCTAATCAAATTTGGCTAATTATATTTAAAAGCTAGAATGAGCCAAATTGGGATGTAGTAGAGAAATCATTAAAACTATTACTGAGCTTTTATAAATTACTTATAATAACTATAATATTATTGTTTTATTATTTAATAACGTGATAGTGATTAGGTTATTTTATTTTATTTTATTTTTTGGTCATTGTATGGCATAGAAAGGATTATCTACTTCCGGTTCTGATATTACTACACAGGTTGACAAGGAAAATATACCCATACTATATATGAGATGGATATGAAAAATGAGACTATTGAATCTTTTAATCATGCCTGTTGCATGTAATTGTAGTTTTGTGGTTAAAAAATAAAATATTCTGTTTGACAGAGAACAGATTGCAATGCAGACAATTGATAATATTAGAATAAAAAGTTTGTGTATAAAATTGCAAGAATAGTTACTTTGTTCAAGTATAATGAGCTCGAGATAATTTGATAATGTGATTTTTTGCGTTACTATATTAAATTTCCACAAACAAGATTTGAAAGCCTCTATTAGAAGATAAATCACAAAGTTGCCCATTGAACCGTCCGATTTGTTATCGACAATGCATCGTATCTTATTGATTATATAACATTAATATTCGTTGTTATATGTGAAATGGTTCTAAACGAATGATCAGTAGTAAATCGGCAAAGCTAAGCCTTGATTCTATGGATTATATAATATCGTAATTGAAGACAGTTAATGGAGAATAAGTGATTGCTTATAAATATAATTTTTCACAAAGTGGAGAGAAATCAATGTTCTTTGCTCGTAATAGCAAGAATGAAAATGATAGTTGTTATAGGGTACAATTATTTCATTCTTATTGCGCTCGCAAATTCGTTTCGATGCAAAGTATTTTCTAAAAGCAATCGAATGATTCTTTCGATTTTTTTATCTGTCACTTAAAAAAATGCAATATTAAATTTATTTAAACAACGCATTGGATATCTCCATTATCTATGCAAGTTCTGATATAAGAACTTGCAGTGATTTGTTAGATCACAGAGATAAATATGCTTTTTTTTATTGATTGATTATTATATATTATGACAGAAATTAAACAGTTCATTACAAGTTGATTTTCGATAATATCAAGTATTATATTAGTGGTGTTTATTCACGTATAATTCAGCATGTGTTATTGGTAAAGCGCTAAAACAAATATTTTGAATCGGGCATGCCCGAAAGGTTTTGCTATCTACGCGAAATCCGAGATTGTGCCAGATATGGCTAAAGTCTCTATTATGACAACAATCCTTGTAAAGGG
>NW_021849308.1:87484-141169 GCF_003651465.1 Formica exsecta | reverse complement strand
TGTAAAGGGAAAGAGAGAGAGAGATATAATACCAATAAAATAAAGGAAAACTCGAAGAATCAGAAACATCTGCTTTTAAAATCTTCCCGCTCCTGATATTTTAAGTCACCTCTCGCGCTGGTATATAAAATCGCATCTAAAGCAATGTCGTGATCGACACGAATCGATCGATAATTACGGATAGCGTGTCAGAAAACGTAAATCGCAGTTTTTAAAGCCTCCTTAGAGCGAAGAATCTTCTCCGTGAATTCAGGTCGAAACGATCGAATAGGAGCATATGGTCGATGAACTTGATCAATTTTTCCTAGCATGTATCATTTATGATATTCCGGAAATGAAAAAAGTTTGTGCGTGGTACATGAATATTATATATATTAATTATTTTTTGTGTTTGAAAAGACTCTCTGATATCTCAAGAAAAATTTTTATATACTGTTGTGGCTCGCAAGTGATTATAAAATAGTATAACATTAAGTTTTTCTTTCTTAGAGAATATATGCAACTAAATAAATAATATGAATGGCATGTATGTATGAAATATGAAGGATAATAAGATATATTCAACTTTATTAAATTTTTGCTAAAAACGCAGTAGATTTAAATCCGCCAAAGATTTCGTAATTGAGAGGAAATGAACAATGTTTAACACAGGAATAAAATGAAATTTTCTTTTGCAATGTAACTTGTATACATTTCTTTTGATGTGGACCGATCGCAAAAGATTGCGAAATTTATATTTACAATATATACATAAAAAAGGATTACTAAAAAATCAGGAAAGATTAAAACCAAATTAAAATGGTCCCATTAAGAGAAGTTTGTAAATTGTACGAATTAACTAATGTCTGTGAAGACAATATATATATTATTATTATTAAAGATTTATCGATGATTACTCGATTGTATATATCATCATATTCATATTTTTCCTATAATAAATAAATTAATAAGATTTGCATGCACACAATAGTGTCACTATAGAATATAATAAGATTTAATTTACGAAATAATAAAATTGAAGAACATATGCATAATGTGACTTGTAAAAGTAAAAAGAGAAATCTACATTATGTTATTGAAATAATTTTAATCCGACTATATAAACATTCTATTATATATATTGCTATATACTTTTATAAATAATATAAATTTGATTGGAGTAATATAAAAAGAAATATTACTAAGAAAATATGAGTGATATGATTTGAAAATAAGCTTTTTAAAAAGAGCTATACCAAAAAAAAAAAAAAAGTTTCGATGCAACCAACAATCATGTATATATTCTCTCTGCGCTCATAAAAAATCGCGCGATTATTCACACGAAATACGAAAACGTAGAATGCAATCATCCACGTTCCCGGTAGCGTATGCCAGGCCTTGCGCGGAGTCAAGATCAAGATCAAGGTGCCGTGCCACTGTATGGGCCTGTTCGCCGGACCCGCAACCAGACTCCAGCATTAACACAATAACGCCATGCGCGCGTTGGTACGCGCTACCACTATATCCTCGCTCGCACCATCACACGCATCACGTCGGTGTGACCTACTGAGTGAGCATCGAGATACGGCACGACGCACACGCACGTACAATACACACACCGTGTGCTAAGAGAGGAGCAGGGACCGCGGCTTCTTCATCTCGCTCGTTGGGTTCCTTGCGTACCGGCCGGACCACTTCATCAAGATGAACCGTATAAAAACCTTCGCAAAGATTGCTCGCGCGCTTAATAAAGTTACACAAGGACGGTACGCGTGAATCTGAATCGTAAAAATATATATCTTGGAGGAGAACAAAGAGAAATTTTTGGAAAAATTCTTCAAATTTCAAGTAAATACGACTTCTGCAGTTTGACAATGACATTGTCACATGTTGAACACATTCATATAATAACTATAAAGATAGCTAAGAAGTATTTCAAAACAGTTTAGATGAATATAAAAGCAAAAAATTTACATTTTTTCATATTTTTACTCTTTCTATTATATATACACATATTAAGTTAAAAGTGTAAGTTATTCTAATACCTAGAAAATAAAAAAACAGCAAAACTAATTTAATATATTCCGCATTCAATCCTGACATAGAAAAAAAATTTAAGTCTTTTATGTATACATGAGAAGTTTCTTTACTTTTACAACAAATCTTGAAGAATACGAGGTTATTTACTTTTACATGTTGTCTTATAAATAATACAGTACAGCCAAAAATTGACTCCGTCAATTTTCATCGGTTATACATCTTATTACACAAAATCACTTTTAGATAGACGATTAATTTTATTTTTCTAAAACTAGAGACATAAAATATTACTAAATTACACAATTATATTTAATACATACATTATTTTTTCTATTCCGTCTTATCAAAAAATTAACCCATTAATGACCAACGTGTGCAGTTTTTCAGAGAGAAAGAAAGAGATAGTTATTCTATAAAAATATTTTTATAAAAAAGATTTTTGAGAAATAAACGCAAACCATACTTTTTCTTCCACGTTAAACATTAATGAATAAATTTCATATATATAAACAATTTACATATATATAATAGACGTCTCAAATATATATCAAACGTGATTTTTTAAATATAAGAGAATATAGCAGTATTTATTATATTTATCTGAGAAAATAAAAACAATTGTGATTTAACTACACAATTAAATTTTTGTATATTTTAATTAGGTTCTTAATGAGTTAATAAAAAGACGCTCTCGATTCAACCATGTGACATTTAAAAGTAACACACTAGCTAAACGAGGTACATATATCTCGGATATCTTATCTTTTTCGAGTACACCAGGTGGTACGAATTTGGGGCCATCCCGCACGGGAGTCCGACGCGTTGCCTGTGGTAGGAGATGCACGTGGACCTCCATAGAGCGCGAAGCTCACCTCGCAGGGACCCTACCGTCCATACATGTGCGCGAGTCGTGAGTAGTGTTAACGGCCTTGCTTTATGTGGGTCATGAAACAAGGTCCCACCAGTACGGGGGAACCCGAGAGAACACAGACGCGTTTAACTCATACCGGTAACGACGTTCCGATACACACACACACACATATATATATACACATATGCTTACACAGAACAACGAATCTCCGGCAACAACTTACGCTGGTAACGCTAACATCGAACAGTGCTTTCTATCGAGCTATCGATGATATGGTGCATCTTTTCTGCGGAGTTCGTTCAAGCATCAAATACGGTGATCAATCGTATCTGCGTAGATTATAGAAAGAGAGAAAAAAAAAGAGGGAGATTTACAAGTGACTCTCGATATATGCGGAAATTCTCTCCGCGAAATTCTGTAACGTAACACATTGTTTGCGAATGATGTTCGAAAAACAGGATCTTAGAAGTTATATAATGAGTTTTTACATTCCACTTATTTTTATTTCAATACACTAATATCGTATATTAATAATCGCGTCGATTTTCTTTACGGAATTATACTTGGATAAGATAAAGAGAAGGAGAAAGGAATTTGCTATATTTCGTATCAAAAAATGTTGTTTGAAAGATTGATTTCAAACTTAATTTGTTTTGTTTTTAGCATTCTTACATTTTTATACAATTTTCATATTATACACACATGAAAATTCTATGTTATCTGATATAATTAACAGTGTACGCTTATAGTCTTTATTCGGTTATTATAATGAATCAAATTCAACATATGATATTGGTAGCAATTTCACGACAAATAGAAAAATTTTAAATAATATTAAGGTTTATTACATGCTTCTTGACTGCAAGAGGTGCTATATTACTTGCTTGAGCGTTATTCTGATACAAAAAGTCTTTAAAAAAAAAGCCTTTACATCTTCTTTAGTTTATCGTAGGAAACATTATCGTAAAAAAATGGAAATTAATATGATATTTCAATCTATTCAAGCAGCCTCGTTCATACTTTACATATATTTATCACCGTCTTTAAAGACCAGAATCATCTCTCTTTGTAAAAACAATGCACTTTGTATGCACGCAACGTCAAAGAATGCTTAATTCTCGGAGCGATGAGCGATTTATTGCAACGAAAACATTATTAATGATGAATATCATCGTGTTTGGGGCCTCGACCAGAGGCGACTCGAACGCGGCTAATGGGCCGAGCTCGCGATTCGCGACTCGCTTAACGATCAAGTTCGATTTCTCTTGGCATCACGACGACCGCGGCCATGTGCACGAGTGAAATCTTATGGGATTCTGTCAAAAATTATTTCTGTTTAGAAACGAAAATCACATTCTGTGCGTGGATACCTCGAATTAATTACCATAGCTAAGCAGAAATAAAAGACGAAAATGTCGCTGGACAGCTTTCTACTAATTACTTAACGACGCAAAACTCATTTTCCAGCATCTAACGTACATATTTGTTTATTTCAATATTTGAAAGATATATATGCGCGAAGAATAATTTTTGTCGAGCGAAATTCTCAGAAAAGAGAAAAGGGACATGTTGACGATAAACAGCTTGGTAGTGCATTTCATAGACGGCGTAGTCTTTTAAATTGCATTTCTTACACGGATAATGATGCGTTGAATTTTTTAGTCTTGTACAAGAAATCGCGCGCTATCATGAGTCGCGCTATAAATCATTTCGAATCGTAATAACTCTCATAAATCATCAAATCGTCATATCGTACGGAAGCAATCGTGAGCGCAACGGCATCGTTACATGAAGGCATGCTAATCATTTATTTTACATGCGCTTCTACTACGTTAAAAAGATAAACAAATTAACACACGAATTAGTCCATGATCGACATTTTTAGAAATTTATGAAACGTCTTCGTGACATAGCAAAAAATTAACATCGTCACATATAATTTTTTTCTTATTAAACACTTAATCTACTTTATCCAAAATTGTCGGAACAAACAAGGAATTAAGATCGTTAAGATAGTTAGAATTCGTTTTCTTTATATGCTTACAAAAGAACATTATATGTTTACAAAATACAAGCACATATGGAAATTTGCATAAGTGTTGTAATAATATGTTACATTTGTCGACATCAATTTTTGAATTACAAATTTTGTGTTCAATAATGGCAGACTTCTTAAAAAGCAGCATGCTTTTGTACAGCGATGCATATATCTTATAAGAATCGCGACGAGAAGGGAGCGTACAATGGTAATTAGGAATTCCTATTTAAATAGAGCATCAGATAAAAGCAAGAACAGCTAGATATAGCAGTTACACGTGCGACAAATTCTTAACTGTGTTTCTCTCTCCCTCATCTACACAGCTTTTCTCTATTTTTCCTCTTTCTTTCTTTTGCTATTATCAAGACCGTTCACAAAATATATTTGCAGAAAAAATCTCAACATTTCCATTCACCAATTGAGCGTATAATTTATTTCGGGATAATTTAGTGTGCGATTTGCCGGGATCAACAATAAACTGACGCATGTAATATTTTTGTACGGCTATTTTAATAAATAATATATGTCATACAGTCGTATATTATTTTAGTAGAATAAACGTGATTCTTTTCAAGAATATACTTTAGTAAAAAAAATTATAATTTATATTATAATTGTGTTACTGTTAGTAAAGAATAGATATTTTGATAAATTTAAAATTTGATAGTTTCTTGGTAAATATACTTATTTATATTTAATATATATAATAGATATATTTAAATTTATTATTTAATAGTCGACTATAAAATACATATTTTTTTTAAGGTTGATTACATTTTCTTATATTTATTTGCTCAGTTTGCGCAAGTATTCTGTAAGTTGTAACAAATTAACATCAAAATCAGCTTATTGTTGATTGTGGCTTAATGCACATTAAAAGAAAACATATCGAAGTCTATTTGTTCCTGGATGGCGGGTGTTGCGTCGGTGAAGCGTCGCGTATCTTTTGACACAATCTCGTAACGAAGTTGCATCGTGTGAGGACCGATATGCCAAGACGACGATGGGAACTTTACCACGGGGAAGAGAATCTCATTACTCGGTCGGATGTGTATGTGCGAACGCCGTATGTATGCACATTCGCGACGTATGTACATGCGTGTGTACAACACATGGCTGCTCACCTGCCAACCATACTAACCGGGCGTCCATTGAGAAGGAGTTCGAGATGTAACTGTGTGAACTATACCACTCACATGATCCGAATCGCCTTTAATTATTCGTCCATTTGCGAAATTCTCTCTTCTTCCCCGTTACCCTCCACCCTGTCTCATTCCCGTGTACGTAATTCGATGGTAATGAGAGATGAGCGAAAGGGGAAGAGACACTTCACAGACTCCCAAATTGAAAACATGTTCTTACGAGACATAATTTACCTTATACGACACGCATTTTTATGCGCACGATTCTACATTTATCGTCTATATATTATTTTCTTATATCTTATAATTATCCTCTATAAATCTTGTATTTTTATTATCAAACTTTTTGGACGCCATCGAAAGAGAAATACTTATCAGTCATACATCCAAAACTGGGTCATTTATAATGTATGATGATTTTTTTTTAAGACAGATATGTATATATACATGTGTGTGTGTATAGAGATATATGTGTTTATTGTTCATATCGTATTTATAATACATTATTTGTCTATATATATATGTGGCGTGAAAATTGCAAATATATCTTTATTACTAAAAGTTTATCATATAAAGACAGAAAATTGATAAGAACATAACAAGAATAAAATATGTTTCAATTTTTCTTCAGTTAGAGAATTAAGAAATTACACATTTTTTTTTTACATACATTCAGGATCAAATAATGACAGAGAAGTGCAGAGATAGGATGCTAATATAATTTACATCTGGACAAATTAATCTTATATAAGTCATTACAATACAACTCTTTAAAACCTAACTGATTCCGTGCAGATGCGTACAATTTACATAAACTATATAATATATAACTATTTATATAAACTATTTATATAAACAAATTATGCGAATATTAAAAACATGCTATATTTACGGTATAATATATAGATCTTTTATATACATTAATTTATTAAAAGCATTTAATTAAACTAATACATGTTGATATTATTTTACACATACATACATGTTGATATTATCTTTCACGTTAGCCTTTTTAATTTTTACATATATATGGATTTTATATTGCAAGACTTTCCTTAGATTCTCGAAAGCGTGTCGAACTTGAAACAAGCAATTTGACGTCATTTCGATTTCTCAACAGAAATCCGAAAATTTCTGTCGTTTCATCACGACATGACACGGTACATTGTCGAATTATCTCTTCGAAAGATTGCCCATCTCTTATTTATGCTTGGACAGATGATTCCTTGATCGCAATCTTTCTGCAGGAAATCTGTGGATGCACCCAAATTTACACACATAATCGCAAGTATGTCGATTTTCATCTTGTCCTAGTTTGAGCGTAATCGCCAAGATGCGCACGTGTAACACATAAAGCAACGGCGTGGGATTAGTAGAATCGCACGGTTCTTAACAATATGTCGAAAAAGGATATTTTTTGTTGTACACTTTAAACTATATTTATTTATTAATTATAATTTTTAATGTAAGTAAAATGTAAATTATATTTATTTATATATATATATATATATATATATATATATATATATATATATATATATATATATATATATATATATATATATATATATATATATATATATATATATATAATTTGTTAGATTGACGTGATTTTTTTTGTTAATATTTATGAGAAATTTTAATATATAAAATTTTAATTATAAAATAGAATTACAAATAATTCTTACATTTGTTATAATTTTTATCTCTCTATCAAGAGCATATTTAATCGCACGCCTACTCGTTGCATTGATATCGCGTGTCCTACAAATGGTAGCATCTATTTATTTATTCAAACTAGTACCGTAATGAGATGGAAGAGAAAGATTCATTTTACATCGTTTTCTACTTTAGTTAGAGAAAAATTACATCATAAATTGTTCTGCCATATATGCGAATATATATACTGCCAATTTATAAAATTTCGAAAAAACATCTATTTATCTATATTTTTGTTATATATCGTAGAAAAATTTAAAAATAGAAACTTTCTAATTGTATAGCTCTATAGTGCCTCCCGGCGGTTTTGCAGCATATTTCTGTCACAAAGATAAAAATAAAAATTGCAGATAAAAACATATGGCATTCGGAATCTTTTCGTTATCCATCTTGCTGGTATTCCAGCAATTTCGGTTAGAATATTCTAAATAATTCGGGCAGGGCTTTAAAATTAGAATTTATTGTGATATAAATCGCAAGAAATATGTCCGCGGCAGAGTCGCCAGATCTATCGCACGAATTTCGTGTCGAGATAGGTACACGCGGGTAATAAACAGCTAACGATGCGCGATCGGAACTGTAGGATAGACAGACCCACTCTTCAGGATCCTGAAGCGAGGCGAGTTGCAAAGTGTGCCATGTAAGTGGAACATCGCTGCCTGGTACCGACGAAGTATACCAAAGTAGTATAACATGGTCCTCCTCCTCCTCCTTCTTCTTCGTTCTTCTTTGCCCTTCTACCTCCTCGTCATTCTCTACCACTACTACCATCTCCTCAGCCGACAACGAGTCTCTGGCACTCCTTCTTCGTATATACGGTGAAAGACTTTCTTTAAGGAGGTTCCACACAGTAGAAGAGCTACACACATCTACTGCCTACCACGCTATACATACTTACCGCGAAGAAAGAAAGAGAGAGAGAGAATTGTCCATTGTCTCCTTTGACGGCCATAATTGATGCTGGTCCTCCAGGTTGCATCCGGTTTCGTCTTTCCGATATGCTTGACGATATAAAACGCTCTCATTGTACATGATAGACACATACGGTGTCACGCATTGATTCGGCCACCATATGCATCCTCTTCATCCAAAAAGTCGCGTGTGCCTTGTCTGTATCGCGGATACATCGATAATTTTCTGAGAGTCCGAGAAAATTTTACGAATATAATACTCCCCCTCCTCTTTCTCCATCTCTCTCTCTTCCTTCTCTTTTTCAGAGAAGTTTTGTGTATATTGAAAAAAATATGCGACAGAAATATTTCATGTTTTATGTCTGTTATGGTAATATTAGGGAAAAGAAAAGAAGCAGGAACATATATTATTTTATTATCTTATATAATCCTTCTTCTTTTCTTCTCCCTAATGACACCATAACCATCATAAAATATTTCGTTGCATATTTTTTTCAATATACAAAGACACACATATATATACATACATAAATCAACAGTATCTAAAAAAAAATTTATTGCCATAATAGATAATTTTATATTTTATCTGAATAATTTGTTACAATGAGTACTTTTTCTCTTTTTTAATACTTTCAGTTATAAAAAAATTTAATATTGTGTTATATATAAAGATTCTATTAGGAAGAGGGGGAAGAGGAAGCAAACAATACTATCCCATTTAAATTTCACGATTAATACATTGCTCAAAACAATTAAGAGATTATTTCTTTAAAGAATTTTGTAAATAAACTTGAAAAGTTGCCGTTTATATTATTTATTTAGATTTAAATCTTCGGAAATTATAATATATGCACATCAAGAGAAATATTAAAGCTTTTTTACTATGTTACATGTACATACGGTTTTTGAAGAAGTGCTTTCATCAATTGTTTTTAGCAGTCTATTAACTTCTCGCACATGTTGCGTACACATTTCAGATATCTAGGATATTAAACAAACAGATGGTCGCTAGCATACATGATGAGACATGTAACATTTCGCGAATAAATTACACAATCATCGTAACTAATAGAAGGCACTAATTGAACACTATAAGTCCAATATAAGCGCGATGTATGTTCATCGAATCTGCCAACTTCAACAAGTAAAATTTTCTCTCTTTCTTCTTAAAGAAACATTTGACAAGCAACAATTCAGCATCATGCTGCGAAATAATTCGATCTTTCGCAGCACTTTCGAAGTTTTTTACGCATTTGTGGTTTGGAAGGGACGAAGAGGAAGAGGAGATACTATGTGAGGATTGAGGATAGGAAGCCTTGTCGGTGGACTCCAAAAATTCAGGTCACTCGTCCGACTGGATACGTGGACCATCATGGGAACCGCGGTGCGACAGGTCCCTCCTTGATAGTTTAGCCACGATTCATTTGAGTCAGCGACATGTCGATCCATCATCTTGCTTCTCTTTGTTGCTTCCTCTACATCTTTAAACGACTGCGTAATACATATAATTATATAATAAAATATTAAATTATCAAAAATATATTATATACGAATATAAAATATATTATACATATGTTTTTTAATATACAAAACATAAATAGCGTTCTTTGGATTCAAACATATGTTTGGCAATTCAACTTTTAACATTATGATTATTACCTTCTACTTGTATTATGATTATTATCTTTTCTATAGTCAATTTCTTCTAATTATTCGTTTTACATCCTCTTCACAGCAGCATATTCTTTCCATTAATCGCTTTGCAACTTCTTTTGCAGCATTATGCGCTCTATTATTATTTGCTCTTAATATCGATATTTTTATACGCTTTTGAGACGCTTGTTGTATGGATTAATCAACAGTACAGTTAAATTCACAGTGGCCATACCTCTGTTTACGATTCGCGTGTACGATCACAAGAGCTTCTCGCGTCTTGTTGTCAGACAGAAAAAAAAGATGTATCCCTCTCTTTCTCTTCCTTATTTTTTCTTTCTTTCTTTCTCTCTCATTGTCGGTCTGTACTGTGTTTCTCGGTTTTCTTCTTCTTTGACATATGAAATCACGCGTCTCCTTGTCCCATACCGAAGAGACAACATCGCACTGCGGACCATGTATAACCTCCGAGATCATAATTCCGTTATATCATTATATTCAACAATAATCCGCGGTCCATGTACCGAGCATAAACCGCCACGCAAACTGTCCCAGATCCTTTTTCAATACTATCCTTTGTTAAAGTTCGTCGGTAATTTGGCCCCGTTGTCTGCTTGGAATAACACTCGCATCTAAAGTCCGGAAGCTGACAACCACGATGATTATCGGAAATAAACGGCACCCTGATTACTGTTCTGGTAAATTTTACAATACTAAATAATGTCAGCAGTGGCATAACTTGATTCGTGGACATCGTGATATATAGATTTCTTTCACATTTAACTGCAACACGAAACGTTATCGTTCAGGGAATCGAATCGCCATGAGATTTCCTTTCATTTTTTTTTATCTTTATTTAATGTATAACAATAAATAGAAAAATTAAACATTTACATATGCACGCACGCGCGAGCGCGCACATACACACGCAATATGTACATTGCTTATAACATTATTATTTATTAACTATGTGCTTAAATTGACATATTTACAAGTGTTAGAATATTATTATCTTTTAGGAACACATATTGTATGTTATCATTATATCTTCTATCAAATTATCTCTTTCGAATTGCCTTCTATCACTGCGAATAATGCAATTTTCTTTGTTCATATAGTTGTTACACGATCAAACATTTTTAATATAAAGCGCCACTGCCGCATTGATTATTATAGAATTAACCGAAAAGTATTCTTGTGAGATAAATAGAAAATGAAGAATGATTCAGATAAAAGGGTACATTCTCGGCATAAGAAATGACAGCATTGTATTGCGGTAACAATCATTTAATTAAACGTCCTTTTTTATAAATAATGTACATGTACAATGCGCATGACTTTATACATTTCGTAATTATTAACTACCACAATAGTGACGAGAATTCGAGGATCGAGTAGCGACAGATAAATGAGTACAGGTCGCGTAAGTATACAGCAAGCATCCGCAGAATTCGACGACTAATATCGAGAATCGCGAGCGTTCCCGCGTTAGAACAATTATGAGATAATATCATCGATCCATCGAAAGCTCGTATCTTGTTTATGATGACGATTCTAACAAGAACGTACACACATCTTTCATCAATTTGTATATATATATAAATATGTATATATATGTATATGTATACATATGTACATACATACATACAAATATATATATAAGAAACCCGTACATTGATCCTTATATCACAGGATCGTGAGGGGAGTGCAATTAAGTAATTTGTCGTACAATATTTTACACACGGTGTATCTTAAATTTATGAACTAAAAAATGGAAAATCAAGGGTAGAAGCTTAAATAAAAAAAAGGCGGAGGAAAAGCTATCTTACAAAGTATGCGAAGGAAGATAAATAACGAGAAAATCGAGGATAATTATGCATATTAGAATCCACCTCACAGATTTCAATGGCTTGGATATACATATATTATCAAGGATACAGAACATCAATTAAATGATTATTACCGCAATGCAATGCTGTCATTTCTTATGCCGAGAATGTACCCTTTTATCTGAATCATTCCACATTTTCTATTTTCGCCACAAGAATACTTTTCGGTTAATTTATATAATAATCAATGCGATTCTAAGTAACTTACAAAAGGTTTTAGCCATCACCCGTTGTCTATTAAAAAATTATTAACAAAATTAATTTAATTTAGAACGTAATTTTTAAAAAATATTTCTTCTTAATCGTACATGGTGTCAGAAAATTACGTCCTATTCATTAAATTAATTTTGTTAATAACTTTTTAATAAACAATGAGCGATGGCTAAAATCTTTTGAAAGTGACTCAGGACCGATATCCTTGATATGCATCAAGACTATTGAAATCTGTGCGGTCGATCCTAATATGCATAATTACCGAATCGAGAGATAGGATGTTGACAAAGATTGATAAAACTAAAAAATAATATGTATATATAATATATAAAATTTGGCAGTCAAAATGAGAGACTAAATTGTATAAATATATCTCTATATTTAAGCGTAAATAAATTTTTATATAAGTTTTGAATAAATATTATATTAAACATAATATATTAAACATAAGTTTAATAAAAATCTCAAGTCTCTCAAGAGAGTATAACTAAAGTGTTTTAAATATATTAAAAATAAGTTTATTAAAGATTTGAAGCGAGAAATCTCCAACTACTCAAAGAATGCTATAGAATGGAGAAAAGCTCTTCTTTATCTCTCTCTTTTTCTATAGAAAGTTTTCATATCCTTTGGTTTCTTTTTTATAATTTTTAATAATTTATTATTGTTGCCATATTTTATATATTATATTATACATTTATAATTATAATATTATATAATAAAATAAATATATACAATACGTTACGGTGAAGTCAAAATAATGTTAAAGGAAAAAATATTATTATAAAGAACAAATAAAAAATCATTATCTTTTTATATTTATAATCTTATGTTCTAATTGAGCTTCTGTAAAATTTTTATTTATCTTTTATTTTTATATATTTTTCATATTTTTTAATTCCAGTTATAAAATTCTCAGTTATGGAATTTCCAGTTATAAAATTTCAATTATAAAATTATATTTCAAATGTTTTTTATTTGTCAATTAGACTTACATTATAAAGAATGTTACCATATTCAAATTTGTTAATTTATTAAATGATCAGTAATTTTGTCAAAATGTCAAAAATTATATAATATTATAATGTCAAAGTTTGTTTTATATAAAATCACCGTAACATATAAATATACAACACAATTTTGATGAATTCATTTTTGCATGAATTCATATTCTTGTAAAAATATTAATATATAATATTTTACAACTTTGCATAATTGTTTTGATAATCGAGTTTTAGTCTCTTAAAGAGAAATATTTGGAGAGTTATTTCTTACCGAGATTGAAGACGTTATATAATACACATATGTTTCTGGATTTAGTTAGATAATATCCGAATTATTCAAATCTTTTTTTAAACAGCGCGTTTTTTACTAATTGAAATTTTTTACTTTTTGCAGTTAAGCATTAATTGAGCATCACATTTCGTTCGTCGTCATCATTAGAAGAGTCCAGTTGCGTATTATTAACGCTAAATAAAAGTTAATGATATATATCCACAATTGTCTTATTTTTTATTGTTACTTATTTATTAGCTTTATCAGCAGTGACGTCAGCGTAAATAGTAACACATACGCGAATAATGCCTCAAATCCGTATTTACATATTGAATATAAAAGTTGCATTACTATATATATTTTAAGAAATTTTTTTAAGAAAAAGAAGACGAAATTGTCCTATATTTTCAGATTATCTGCTATATAATTGCACAAGGTATAAAATGCAGATTTCATCATTAAACTTGCAATGCAAGAAAATAAGGCGTAAAGCTTATGACTAAACTTATTAAATCTACAATAGCAAAAATTTTATAAAAAGTTTTTTTTGTAATTAAAAAAAACCTAAAATTATTTTATATTTTCGTTGTAGTCAAAAGAAGATTTAAAATTATTTTCTAATGACAACTTTTGGCTTAATTTTAAAATTAACACGCAGAAATAAAAATCAGTAATTTTGATATATACAATATCATCATTATTGTGATCAAAATACGATGTTCAATTATAAGCCTCATTGCAAAAAATAAAGAATAAAAATCTCGAATAAAAATGCGTTGTTCAAAGAAGAGTTTAGAGATGTTACCAATTCAATTTCAATTAGTTACGTCTCAATCTCTCATTTGTGATCTTAACGGAATATTAGAATACATAATTCCATACGTGTCTTAAAGCATGCATGGAATTATATATTAAAAACTAATATTATATGTCGCTATTCTGAACGTCGGCCGTGATCATCTCCATTAAATTAGAAGCGGACTTGTATCCACTTTTATCTTTCTCCAATTAAAGGGACGCATTTAAATCAACGGATTCTAATTAGAGTGATCACATACTGTATATTGTCACTACAATGGCCGCATTATCGCCATGTCTCATAGGTACGATATAGCGTAATTTAAGTATGTTTATAAGTCTATTCTTATTATATATCTTTACCTATGTTATTTATTATTAGAATTACCGTTTTAATTTTATAAGGTGTGTCCCTTCGATCAGAGAAAGAATTTATTCTCTGCCGCCCCTTTTGTGAATCTGCTGGTGTTTGATAAGATGCGCCTTTTGCCTGAAAGCCTTGCTGCATACGTCACACTTGAACGGTTTCTCGCCCGTGTGCGTACGCAGATGCACTTTAATATTGCTCTTGTTCAAGAATGCCCTATTGCATATGTGACACTTATGAACGGGCTTCTTTGGATTGCCAATCACTTCGGATTCCGCTCCGTACGGTAATACTGCTGTATTGAGGGCCGGATTCTTCTTGTTCGGGTTCTGTCCGGAACCTGGCGAGGATCGCGATCTTTTTCTGGGATGCGAAGGGGTGGCGAAAGACGAATGTAAGAGGTCGTCGGGGCTGCAAGACGTGGACACTCGGTTGGGCGGGCTGAGAGGTGGATAAGGGCTCGTCGATGACGGCGTTTCGCCGCAGGATGTGTTTTGAAGACCGGCGGCGTTACCGGCCTGCAATCTCGCTTGCAACAAGGGCGCATAGCTCTGCGTAAGCAGATTTTGTAGCGTGGAACCAGCGTGTTGTTGTGTCGGCATGGTCGGCGTCGTGGTCACGTAAATCTGCGGCGCGAACGAGTTGGGCGACGTGGTCTCTTGGGTCTTAGGCGAGCACTCATGTGCTATGTCGATCCAATCGGCGATGTCTATCCAATCGTCCCTTGAATCCGAAGTTTGCTCCGAACTGGGACCGTTTCCGTTTCCCGGCACCGTTGTGTCCGCTATCGCGGAACCGATAATCTCCGCTATGTCCTCAATATCGTATTCTATCTGCTGCGTCGATTGTGGCAATTGCTGTTGCTGGTGTTGATTTGGAGGCTGTGGCTGCTGTTGTTGTTGCTGTTGCTGCTGATGATTTTGTGGCTGATGTTTTTGACTTACCTGCGGACATGGTGTACTCGAAGACACTACGGGTGACTCGTAGTATTCTTGATTGGAGGAGGGTGTCGGCGATGCAGACGGTACTGACGACCTCTGACCGGATGAGGCTATCGTATGATAGTGATGGCCAGATATACCGTTGATTGAAAGGTGTCCCGTGTAATTAGTAAAAGCTGGAAGTGGACCCTTTATTTCCATTAGCGATTGAGCCGAGGCTACGTTGACAGTCGAATTTAGCATAAGCGAATCCACCCATGAAGCATCTTGAAATCCGGCCGTTTGTTTCACATCTGGTACCCCACCTTCAAGGAACTCGGGTCCATTTGCGGCCCAAGGAGACAACAACAAGCTGTCTACACCGACATCGGCTGGTGAATCACCCATTACGATCCCGGAAGTCTGACTGCTATGTGGCGGTTCGACGCCGGAAGAGGTCAAGTGCGACGGCGTCGTCGGTGGACCCGACTGTGTCTCGTATTTCATCTCAGTTACGATGTTCGATGTTGGCGAAATGTTGGTATTTGAAGAATTTTGCACGGTCACGTGCTGCGCTAGCGATGCACCGTTCTCTTCGGTGCTGTTTCCGGGATAGGGAGGTGGCGGCTTGAAAATAATTGTACTAACAGAATCGAACTTGATATCTGTTTTCGCACCTGTCACGAACTCTTCGCCTTCTGATCTTGCTTCGGTATAAATATACGAATTCTGAAAGTAGTTAGTATGCTCTTCTTGCAGCTGTTGCTGTTGTTGAGCCTCCTGTTCGCTGTTCGATGGTACCGTAATCGAGAGTTCGGAATTGTTCAAGTTAATGATCGAGGAATATTCCGGCAATGCGCATCCATCCACCAAATTATGAATTTTAGTTTGTTCAGGTATTGTGACTATCGTATTCGATGATCTATCCGAGTCATAGAATTGGTTTTGCTGTAGATGCAAATTGTGAAACTCAGAGACCTTGTTGATGGAGAACGCGTTCGCTTCGTAAAATTGCTTATTATAATTTTCAGCAACAACCGCTTCACCTCCCGCCGCTAGATTTTCGATATTAATAGTATTCTGTTCGTTCGTCGGTGTTATATTTGTTGTAGTATATTCTTCCTCTGATGATGTCGTAAATGTGATTGTTTGTTGCAGAGAGGAAGGAATTTCGATCTGTCCGCATGAGGATGTGTGCAAAGGAGATATATCTAGTTCTTGTGTAAGAGGTTGTGCGTTATTCTCCTGTTTGATTGCCTGCGACTTGTTTTTCTTTATCTCTGTCGATGATGAAAAACTCAGCTCATTGCGGAACGACGATGTCGTCGGTATAGAATTTACGAGACTGGCAAGTCTCTCACACTCTGTTGATTGGCGCTGAGTATTAGCTCGCGAAGTGTCATTGAAATCTGCATGTGCGAGACGTTGACATTGGTAGTAATAGTCTCTTGGATTTTCCGGAATTACTACTTTGTACTGTGAATCAATCAAATGTTGAGGCGAAGTCTCGAAAGATCTATAGCCACTATCCGGACTATCGGGTAAACACGAATTTAAGACTGGCCTATCCAAATTGTTGCTAGTCCGATAGTCATCGAAATTTTGGATCTCTGGAACATGAAAAAAAACATTGATTGCCATTAGCCAGATTTATAAATGTAAATTAGATGAAGATGTGACTTTATTAGTAATAACAAAGAAAAAAATTTTATCGTGTCTTTTCAAGATTTATCTTAAGATAAAGACGATTATAAAAATGACACAATAACAAAAATATATATATATATAATATATATATTTTACAATACCTACGTATTCTGTATGTAACCAATGTCGATGCGTATATACACATACACACACAACGAGTGTGCATACAAGCGCTAGATAGACATAGATCTCACTCTCCTCTCGAGAAGAAAGACTTACTCTAGCTAACTAGGTCAGTGGCACATTAGCCAGCTACGGCCGAGTACATCTTAAGATAAGCCGACGGCTTATACTTAATAAGGCTAATATTAATGAAAAAAGAGAGGAAGAAGAGAATAAACAAGAGCAGATCCGCGAAGCAAGCGAGGCATGTCGTACAGCTTCGTGGCACGTTTGTGGTCGATGTTAATACGGTAGATAGATAGGTAGGTTATATTCAAGCTAGTACGATCCAACGATCATATACATTCGTTTACATACGCAGAAATATACGTTATACGTGCGTTCTCATATCTCATAGTATAATTACATATTATATTTAAACGAATGCGTGTGTGTTCGTACGAACAATAACAAAAAAAAATATTAATTTTTTATTGAATGTCAGTAATAGTAAAAAACATACATAAAAAGTTTAAAAAATATTAAAATATAAGCGGAAGACATTATAGAATTAATTCTAAATAATAGTACAGAATAAAAACTATACTATATATAAATAGAAAAGAATAAGAGAAAAAGAAATAGCAATATAAATGATGCCGAGAACTGTAATAACTTCAATGAAAGTGAAAGTAACAATAAGCGTAAATATTGTAAAATGCACATTAAGTACACAATATTATCTAATTGAAATAAGAAACACTATAGAGAGAAGCAATTTGAAGAATAAGAAAGGAAGAAAGATGTCATGAAAAATGAATAAAAATACGTATAAGAACAGTATAGAAATAAAACATTTGGAATTTAGTAATATGATACAGGCAATAGGATAATAAGAACTGAGAGCGTTGGGCTACATAGTTAAAATGAAGACGATAATATAGATAGGATGAAGTACTAAACACAAAGAGTATTATATAAACTAAATAATATAAAATATTTAAACTTAATAGTTAAACTCTAATTATAATATAAAGGATTATATTAAGTTATTTATTATTTTTTTGCTTTACTGTTGCTTTATTATTATATTTTTCCACATATGTATTATTATCTGCATTAATAATAAATATGTATATACGTATAAATAAAACGAAAATATATATATGTATATATATTGTGTATGTGAATGTGGATATGTGAGTTTAATACTATATATGTATATTGTATTACATATATTATAATAAAAATTATTATATTGTAATATAATGTATTATAATATAATCTTATCCTCTATATATGTACTTGTACCAGATAATTTATTTTAATCTTAAAAAGCGATTATATATGTACCTATATTATATATCATATGTCAAAACAAATCATGAAACATCATGTAAAATATTAATTTTTTAATGGTTCTATATTCTAGTATTTTTATGATTGTTTTATAATTAGAACCTGATTTTGATATCACGAAAGCGCTTCTATTTGGAACCAAATTGTGCTGACATAAGACGTTTCCTTCTCGAAACATACACAAATAAATTTCGTCTAAAACATTTTTGAAATAATCAAAATAATCGCCTATATGGAGATTAAAATTTATTTCCTGGTATATATAATATATATAAATAAATGTTAATACGGTTTGAATTCTCCATGTTGAACTTCGTTGAATTCTTGCGTCTTGGCTTCTCTCGTTCTTTGGCTTCGATCTGCACAACAATATCAACAATATTAATAATAATAAATAATCCAATTTGTGCCATCGACGCAAATAATGACATATAAAAAATTAATGTATTTCAATAATTAATTTGCAGCAAAAAATTTACATGATTTCTCGTTTTTCTCATCACAAAATGCAGTGAAGAAACATGCGACAATATATACAGACTTTTCAGAACTTGTCACCAAAGCATTAAGTATTCTCATATATTTTGTAAGAATTAGCATCAAATCATTAAATTAAAGCGTTATACACTATATATATAATTCTTTATATTTACTTTTTAATAACGTTATCTTTATATATTTTTATACATAGAAAAATAATATAGAAATAACTGACAAAAAACAATTTAAAAAAATATGCAATTAATGTTGCATGTGCAATGCTGTATTTGTATAAAAGTGTGTATTTATATAAGATTACAAAAACGTTTTTTTTATTTAAAAAATAACTATTCTTTTTTAAATTTTGTTATAAAAATTATAATTTTTTTAACAAATAAAAAAAACGTTTTAGTGCGATTAAGCATTTTTAATCTTGTTTATTGAATTTGTGTGTGTGATTCAAACAACAAAATTTTCACGGTTTGCAACGGTTTTGCAATCGAATTGCAATCATGGAGCAATACTACTATTTTCATATGCAGAATGATTAGGAGAATATTAGAAAGAAGAAATAAAAAACAAATCTTATTGTTTTATTTAAAAAAAGATGTAATTGCATTTTTTATGTATCATTGCGCTTAAGAAAAAAAAAACAAGTGCATAAAAATATATGCGTGCGTATATATGTGTTATATTATCAATAATTTTTACCTTTATTGTTCTATCTTTAACAGAAAAACAAAAAATCAATAGTCGAAAAGTTTTAAATATCTAATACTTTTTTAATGAATGATCTATATATTATATGTATCTAGATGATTCAATAATTTAGCTCATTGACTATTTCTTTTTATATTAATTTATGTAAATATTAATAGCGTATAACAATTAGCAATAGTGTTAGTAATCGCACTGTACATTTAATATCTATTAGCTATTTTATTGTTAGCGCTATTAAATTGTTGTATCTATATATTGTTTTAATTTAAAGTAATAAAAGAGTGAAATATGGAGATAAACGTAATAAGCTTGTAATGATTCACAAAATTGATCAAATATTTCAAAAAATTATTAAAAAAAAACACATTGTTTTAAAAATATATTATGTATTAATATACAAATATTCTTTTGTGATTATATACGAATTATAACTATTTCTTTTTATATGTTTGCTCTCTCAAACATCTTTTTCTCTTTCTAGCTATATTAAAACTTTTTTATAGAGTTTCTAGAACATTTAATTAATTAATAACAGCAATAGGCTCAGAGTACTAACAATACTAACAACTGGGGAAACTGGAAATATGAGCCAAGGCGCGGTTATTGGTGCGCAAACTTTTGTTGTAAAATTTTATTAACTTTATTAAATTTTGATAATTTTGTGAATTCATTAAATTAGTTATGCAATTAATTACTAATAATATATAAATTATTAAATATGTAATATATAATATATACATTATATATATATAATTTACTAATACTATTGTTAATTACTAATAATAATATTGTTTTTAGTATTGTGCAATAACAAATGATTAATAGAAAAGTGAGTTGTGCGATATATATACATAAGTGCTTTAATAACAATATGTCTTTGCATTAGTAAGGTTAAATTAGTGTGTCAAACAACTTTAAATATTGTTATTATTATTATTTAATTATAATTGCAGTAGCTAATTAATATAACAAATACTCACCTTTATTAATTATTTACTATAATTGTAATATATTTATTGATATATTATTATATGATTATTATATGATATTTTGATAACACACACTTTTTATTCACACTCATATATCACATAAAGTGACATAAACATATTACGCTCAGTTTTTTTTCATTAAGACCGCTATTTCCTTATTGCAATTACATTGAATTATAATATCAAAAACGAAAAAAAGCATGTAAATTTCTTTTTCTTTCTTTCTTGTATGATATATCTAAGTAAATTAGTTTTATCTCTCTCATTTGCATTTGATGATATAAATTTATAAAATATACTAGAAACTTTTTTTTTTTAATATCCTATATTAGTAAATGTAATCCAATCTACATGTCATTCTTAACAAAAATAGATCTTACAACAATTGATCAAAATTTATAACTATTTATTTATCAATCTACGAATCAAAAAGAAAGTCTTTGGTATATTTTATCAATATAATTTCTTATTTCAATATGACTGCAATGATGAGAAGCCTTAATATATCTTATTGTTAATCCTAAGTAGAAGTCACTAAAGTTTTACTACATGCACACAAATTAACAAATTTAACAGACAGAATACTGATCCATCCTGTCAATTGTGAAATATGCATATAACTTTGATATAATATTTTCGCAATATTTCCATAGTTTATTAATAAATAATTAAATATTGATAATATTTAATCATTTATTAATAAACTACGGAATTATATCAAATTTAAGTAATGTAAAATTTATTCGTAAAAGGTTACACCAAACCTTATTATTAGATGTTTGACGAAATTTATAACGCAAAATATTTACTGTTTACCGTCGGTCGTTTACATTTAATAAGGATAGACTTCAATCGATGACAAGAACTCGGATGCCAAAGTTTATTTATGATAAGAACAGAATAAATATGAGTCGCTCTGGCAACATTCAATATATCGATAACATCACAAAATAAAACAAAAATTACAATATTAATATAAAATATAATAGTAGAGATAATTATGTAAAAATAAAAGACGATATAATATGCAACAAGAGAAGAAACGCCAGATCAGGAAACGAAAAGTATTTAAAAAATAAATAAAAAACAAGTTTATGTTATATAAAATTCGCGAATATATAAATAAATAAGTGAAAAATAAAGAAAATATATGAATTTAATTCTCTTCCGGATTTATACAGCTGTTGCTGCATGACAATCGATAAACTGTCATATCCACCTGCCAAACAACGACTTCCAAGAGGATATTCATTCTATTCACGCGTAAAGCGCCCTTCATTGCTCACATCCTGCTGTGCAAAAAGCTTAAATTCGATATCCTTTCTTCTTTCTGTTCCGATTGACATATCCGCGTGGTCGCGGGAGCACGTCATGAGAAACATGGATATCGGCTCCACCGTCTTGGTAGTACCTGTCGCTCCCGCAAGCACCCATCATCATCATCATCATTACTATACCCCTCTCGCGAAACTCCGCTCTTTGCGCTCAACTTGAGCGCGCCCGAGTCCGTCCTTGTCGTCGGTTAGAGTCCGTCCTTGTCAAGTGTAAACGGCCGACGGTAAACGCTTCGGAGTAGGTTCTCCCACTGTCGGCGCCGACCCCCCGAGACTTATGAAGCGGGTGGATGGGGGGTCCTCTCGCCGTGACGTGTTGCCGTGTACCGTTATTCAATGGCGTGGACGTGTCTCGCACGATCGCGCGGTGGACCCGCGAGCCGACAATCGATCGGGCCCGCTTTTTCGGGCCTACGACAATGTTTCAGTGAGCCACTTATCAATGGGATCACCAGGTATCCGTGCGGCGCGACAAATTCGGCCGTAGCTGCGCGGAGCCATTTCATGTTTACGACTCTGCTCCGTGTTTACGAAGGGACATATGCCTCTCCCTCTTTAAAATTTAAGGCGACATTACGCTACCACGCCAAACATTCTGATGCTTACTTATAATTCTATTTTCTATTATCTATTATCTACCGTAAATGTTGAGATTCTGTTTTTTATTACCTGTCGCAGCATCGTATTATGCAGGATGATATAATGTACTAATTAAAGATATTTTTAAGATCATTTTAAGTAGAGAATGTCATGTAAACACGAGTTTAATTTGCAATCATCGTGAAACATCTCGAAAATATTTTCTATAATTCTTCTTATAGATATGAATCATAGATGATCAATTTTTCATGGAACTTGCAATAAAATAATTATAAAGTTATGAAAAAACTAATATTTTAATAATAACATTAAGTATATAATATATATAATTATTAAAATAATAATAATCATATAAAATAATAATATAATAATAATCATATGCGCTCTCTCTCTCTCTCTCTCTCTCTATCTCTTTCTCTCTCTCTCTCTCTCTTTCTCTCTCTTTCTCTCTCTCTCTCTCTCTTGACTAAAATTCTTAGGAAAAGTATTCAAGCAATAGTTCTTCATAGCTATTATCAACAGATATAAAATTTATCGCAGCATTTCTCAAAACCCCGCGAGATATGTAGTTCTCTCGATCTAGATCTGGCATGTCTGACTTATAATATCTATCTTCTACTTAATGTTCTATAAATTAAACTGTTCTCTTTGATTCGTGTGTATTTATCTTTATTTATTTCATTTTCTCATTTATTTTTAATCTCTGTGTTACAAAATTTAGAACTTTGGTCAAATTTTGAATCAGCATTTAATTAATAATCGCAATCTAATTTGGAATACAGAATCCACGCATCAACGCGATTGTTTTTATTCTGATAATCTTAATAATAAAGAGATACCTTTCCCTTTACAAATGCGAATATAAAGATATCGTTTTCTGGAATTTTAGAACATATTTATAATTTCTTTCAGAAGATTTTTTAATAGCCCCATAGGCAAGAATAAAATGTCCATCCATTGGTGCACAGTCACGCATTCCGTGTACACGTGTACCCGCGTGCACGCGGAGATACCTGCATCATTCCATCCGTCCGTCCGTCCTCTCATCGGGCCCCACGAGCACGAGCTCGTCGGAGGGGGCCGCCGAGCCGCTCGCGAATATCCGTGCCGTGACTACACGCCGAAACCATACCGCGCACGCCGCCTCGAGCCGCGCGCAGTGGGGCGACCGAAGTAGGCCGGAGCACCGTTACAGCCGGCTGCACGGCCGAAGCCTACGCAAATCGACTTGATTTTGCCCGAATGGCTTTCCTTTTCGTTGTGAAAAATGGCGCGTGCGAGCCGCGGTTTCCGCGCCGACCCACTTCTACGCGAGCGACCATGCGTGCGATTTTCCTCGCGATTCCCGCGCGCGACCGCACTTGCTCGCACGTGACGATCTACCGCGTCGCGCTATCGTCTTTCCGGTCCCTCTACGAATTACACATCCGCATTTTTTTGGTACAAGTATATTTCGTGCGTATACCGGTAGAGATATTTTATGTCTTTATATTTGTGCGGTAGAATTTTTAGAGTTTAAATTTACATATTATTTCAGAGTTGTTTTATTTTTAATCAGCGAGCTATATATTTTGGTATATTTTTCACTTACCGCAATTTTTCCGCGCGGAAAAATTTATTAAAATTCAATTTAATCTCTGTATCATCCCGCAAACAGCCGGAAGAGACGCGGCGCGCAACGCGCGGCACACTTGTTCGCGCGATGACTATGCCCGGCTAAACTATATCGGCACGTATACTGGAGAACGGAAGTAGGTCGAGGCACCGTTACCGGGTAGCCGAGAAGCTCGGGAGGCCTACGCAAGACCAGTCAGATTTTGCTAAGCGTTCGAAGCAGCCGACCAGCGTTATACGCACATACATACGTACACACACACACACACACACACACACAATCATGGCTTTCCTTTTCGTTACGAAAAATGGCGCGTGCGAAATGCGGTTCCCCGTGAATGACCTACATCGGTCAACCGAGTCACGCTCGCGCGAGAGCGTCTTCGTCCTCGCGCGCCTCGTTGACGGGCGACCGGTTGGGAACCGCTCGGTACCCGTGACCCACACACCGCAGCACGCAGAACCAGACGCGACCAAACGTGAAATTCATTTCCATACTTCCGTGTCCGGCTGTACGCGGAATGGATCTTTTCGCCTCGTTACGCAGCAGCGACGGACTACGCGTTCGTCCGTTCCCAATCGACTCGCTCAACGCGCGTTTTTTTTAAATGTCGTTTTCCTTTTTAATTAATAAATGCGGAAAATATGATCGTTTCTTCAATGTTTCGTTTTGAATCAAAGAGAGATTTTACGGATTAAATTTTTTTTTTTATATCAATGATTAATTATTTTTTTTTCTCTTAAGGAATTAAGACTGAATATATAACATTTTTAATGCTTATTTTGATCGTCACAATAATTATTAATGGAATAATGATGTAACAATTAAAACAATTGTGTAGGGAAGAAAGAGTTTTCGCGCATTTCAAATTCGTGAGATTATATTTAAATAATTCAGAATTGTAAAAAACTTAAATTTTATAATGCCAGAATTAGTGACAAAAATATTGAAACTAATAAAGATATAATCTGCTTGTTCTATTTACAAATAAAAAAATAATTTAACGTGTAAGTAGAAAACAGACGTTTAAGTCAGACATGTCGGATCTATATTGAAATAGGAACATGGGAAATATCACGGCCTTTTTTTGAGAAATTTTATTTTATCTCTGTTAATAATATAAAAAGTTAGTAAAATCTAGAGATAATAAAGAAATATCTTAGCATGTGCTTTTGCACAGGAATGCAAATGATATCTATATATGCATTGATCGACTGTATCGTCGCGACGATACTTTAGTATTAATTCTTTACAAAATAGATCAACTAAATGAGGGTATTATCTTTTATCTATTACAACGGTATATCTGAGAGTGGTTATTTTTAGCGGGTCAACAAAGTAGTACTTTGTAAGTACCGATCGTCTATGTGGGCGGATGAAAAATACTATCTACAAATTACCATATTTTTAATATGACTATTTCACGATTTTTTGAAACGCGTCTATTCGCACAAGTCGATAAAGTATCTTTCATCGAACATCAGAACATTATATTTCAAATAAGTATGTTTTCACATTTGTGTCATTTTCTGAAAAATGAGCAGAAAAGACTATAGGTAATTGCTTGCTGACTAATTGCATATATTAATAGATACCGTAAGTGACTTTTAATGTTTCATGAGTAATTTAGAATTTGGCTTGACGCATAATTTATTAGGATTAACGAATTATCGTAACGAATTATGCACAAGTTAAAAATATGTCTTCTTTTATATCTTTTCATCAATGGAATACAAAAAAATTTATACACATCTTGCTGTAAAATATTATCGAGTATTTTACCAATATTTGCGAAGATTTTTATAGAGATTGAAGTGAAATAAAAAAAATAGAAGAATCGAGACTGATATGTTGTGTTCTATAAAATGTTCACAAAATGTAAAAAAAGATAAATATTGTATAATGATTAATTGCATGTCGTTTTAATTGTGAATGCATTTTATTAGGCGCAATAAGACTCTTTTTTCAAATTTCTTTTTATTTTACTTCCGACTTCACATAAATCTTCTGAAATCTCAGCAGGATATCTAAAGGTATTCTATAGAGGCAAATGTAAATTCTTTAAAATGCTATTGACAAAAAGATACAAGTAAAGATAAAAGAAAAAATAAATTCTTTATTCGCGCGCTATTCTGGAAACTTGGCGTTTTATTTTGATAAATCTTAAGACAATAGATTTTCAATAAAATCTTTTTTTTTTTAATTTGTGTTATCGAACTTTTTGAGTTTTAATAAGCAAGAGATAAATATATATAAATATACACAGATCAATATAACTTATATCAATAAAATCATACTTTAAATTTAATATAATTTAACACCCTAGAAAGTATATGACCTCTTTTCGATACTGGTATTTGACCGTTGACATTTGCTTCTTTCGCTGAAAAATTTCGAGTTAAATCCTTCTAATTAAAATATAATATAGAACACATATTATATTTTATATTAATTAGTACTTGAACGCGCTGACAATATAGATGTGTGTAAAAGAATATATATATATATATATTACTCTTGTTAAATTGACAAAAGTAGCAAAAAGATCGACCAAAATTGATTCGCGATTAAATTTTAAGATTATAAATCAAGTCCAGAAAATTGATAATATTTCAAAATAAATAAGTTTGATTGTGGAAAAGGTCGAGAAATCGTACGATTATATTATGTTTACGCGACAAATTTCTTCTCGATAAACATGATCGTATTATTGTTGTTATTGAAGCCGATCTTTGCCTGAATGTTGACATCAAAAGGAGGATCTAGTCGCGACTCGATACGTATATAGATGCGTACGCGAGGCAACCTGGCACCGCTTCGTCGCCGGAGAAAGTGCGACGACCCTTAAGGTAAAGGTTAAAGACGATGAGGACGGAGAGGACGTCGAGGAAGTACGCGCGGATTGGCGGACATTCGCATAGCTGCGGTTGAGGCATCGAAACAACACTGGTCTATCGACATTTCATAGCACTTTCGCTGCAAGGACAAGTAGCGTACATACGAAGCAAATCTCCGAGCGCATTATCGGAAAATTCCAAAGAATTATAAACCAACATCAGACCACAAATAACATACAAGTCAAATAATTGGAATAGCTTATAAAAAATGCAGTCTAATTGACGTCTAGAAATTAAGAAACGTCGAATATTTTTTGATCTTCTATATCTTTTCTTATCTTCTTCGTTTTCCTTATTTTTTCTATATTTTTCCTTATTCTGGTCGTGCAGCGTCTTTAAACTCTGCATTCAAAATTCAGGTAGGAAGAGATAATAAAAAAGAAATTACGAGAATTTTTACAATAGAAAATTCACACAACGGGCCATCAACTATGTACATATTTCTATATACGGGCTCTCCTATGGGTCGACGCGAATGACCATTAAGGTCCCCGCGAATCCATAGATTTCCGTAAAGACCGCGGACGGATTGCGGAGTCCCGTAGACCCGTCCATGGACGACCATGAGCGACCGTGGAGGTAAAGGTGGTATCTATAGCCTCTACGGAACCGCGACGAGTCGGAAGACCTCCCCACCGGTCTCCGTCGGAGTACCGGTTAATGTGGTACACTGACCTACTCTCTAGTCACTGCTGCAACAGTGAGAACCCCCCGCCATACTGTTGTTCCGCCGTCCTTCTCTCGCAGCAACGGCGCTACTTTTTCTCTCTCTCGTCTTTCCTCTCTCTTTCCTTGTCTATCTCGCATTCCCTTTCTGCTTCTATTTCTCGCCGTTTCTTTCTCATGCCTCTCTTTCTTCCTATCTCTCTGTCTTTTTCATCTCTCTCTTTTTACTTTTGTAAAATTACATCGACCGTTTTACGAAACAATGTCGACAAAATTGACCCACAAAAAACAATATCTTTATTGGTTTTACGTTTCAGCATATAATATAAATTAAAAAATTTAATTGGCCATTTGATATTTTTAAGGAGACCATCACAAGTGCGTCGAAAACTTCATCTGTATAAACAAATGTACGCTTAATTTTATGATACATATATATTTAATTTTATAAGTTTAATTATATATTAAATATATATAGTATGTAGAGAATGTTCAATATAGAGAGAATCATGAATGTTTTAAACATTTATGTTAAAATTTTATTATTTAAATAATACGTTTATTAAGTATTATATACTATTATATTAAATGATTTTTTTTTAGATTTTATTAATTAGATCTTCAAACTTTATTTTTCTTACAATCACTTCCGTCAAAAAAATTTTCTTCAAGCATATTATTATATAACATTTACACCAGCATAATTTACAATTTATATATTAAAACAAAATATCTTTTTATTACACGTTTAAAATATTTCCTATATTGATACCAACATTTCATGTTAATATAAAGAATATTTTAGCGTATAATGAAGAAACTTTAGCAAAATATTTTACAAACAAATCTAATGAGAGTTATTGCTCGTCAAAGAGATAGAATAGAAATAGAGACTTCGTTTCTTACTTTGTGCTGCATTAACTATGCGATGAAAAGTACAATCTGCGAGAGAATAAGACATGTCTTGCTGAACCATCGTCTTAACGAATATCTAACTACTGTAATAGTTTAGCACAATAATATTCTAATTATGAACTCACTTATTTACGAAGAAATATTAATGTTAGAGAAACAGAAACTATTCTTTTTTATCTATGTGGATATTTTCGTACAAATCTTTATCGTTAGCATTCAGCGATTTAGAGAATTTAGTAATCGGGACGAGAAATTAAACGGACAATATTAATATTGTCAAACTGCAAAAAAGTCTAGCCAGCTATCAGTCAACATTCCATACGATTACATGATCATCTCGCGATTAACAAAAGATACCACCGATTCTTTATTAAAATATTAATTGAACAATCTCCACCGCGTGTAAGAATAATACTTGATCGAAATCGAGCTATAACGGATAGAAGAGAATCATTGCATAAAATGCATGCGCTACTAGAAATCGGCGATCTGACACTGAGATTGTCCCGAGCCAGTCGTAGATTGGCATCGAGGTGCAACGAACCGCCTTGCGAGATGTCTACAACCTCGAGCAACAAGTCGGATCCCCACTAGCGAACAGTCGAGGAAGTCGTTCCGGAGAAATTTCACCGCAAACTTAGCAACCTCTCCCGTCGTCATTGCCATAGTTTAGGTAGTTCACGTCGTTATCGTCGGTGCTCGAATACCTAATAGGCGAACTGGCTTTTGTAAATTGCCGAAGAATCATTGAGAAAATATGTAGATATATCGTAAAGTGTGTATATAGAGAGATGTGTGTGTTTTTGCTTGCAGAAATTTGAATAGTCCTCAAACGGCATGCATTGTGAAAAGAAATCAAAATTTTGTTAATCGTACGCAGTTTGCACAAACTCGCATATATAATATCGCGCGTGTCATAGAGAAACATTTAAAATCATAGAATTTGTGTGTGTGAAAAATAATTTTATTATCTTGATCGAGAGAATGCACTTGAATAAATCCCAACGAATAGATTTTATATTCTCAAAAGACGTGAAATTTTCTTATATTTTCAAAATTGCATTAGCACAAGAAAAAAATGCCATTGAAATTATTTTTGACAAAATATTAATAAAAATACTTTTTCTCTCAAAAAATATAAAATGTTAGTACACATATTTTTCTCAATTGTTATTTTTTTATCAAAAGCACCGTAATCTTCTTTACGACCCAATTTTGACCAAGTAATCTTCTCTGCAGTATCAATTCTAAGTTCCGTTATTATACACACGTTGGCCTCTAAAGCCAAACCTTAACAGTATACAATTCTCAAAATGGAAAAAAATATGAGGTTATAATATTGACTGTCATTTCTTTTGACACAAGAGAGAGGTTACCATTTTATTTACTTTTGTATCAAAGTTTTAAAGTAGTAATTTAATTTTTTATGAAAAAGTTTATAATTATTTTTTGCATTTTGAGATGTCGTCAAAATTCTTATTATTTTAAAAAAATTTTACTTATAATGATTACTTATAATAATAAAAAAAATCATATAATATTTTTTATTAAAGTATAAAAAAAATATGTGAAAACAAATATAAAAATTTTATTTGTGAATAAAAGATAATATTTACTTGAATAAAAACTACCATCGATTTATTTCAATTAAGGAATTATTATAAACGAATACGGATTCATCTTCTCGCTTTTAACACGAATTTTGATTGCCAGATTTCTAGAATCTTTGATTTGTTACTGGGTCAAAGATTCGTAATAGCGCTCTCTGAAAGAATTTCTTTCTCTTCCAGATTTTCCAAATACGTTTGAATCTAAACTTGACCTAGTCTCAAGTGTGATTTACGATAACGGAAAGCACGATATGGGCTCTGATCAATTCGATGCTGTCGCAAAATTATCGACTTGTGCGCACAAATAGACGGTTACTTATCGTGAGTAGCGAACGAAGTTCTATCGTTAGAAAGCGTGGTAATTCAAGTGACGTATGTGGCACAAGAAGTACTAGACGACAACCGATTCGTAAAATTATGGAACACCACCGAAGCTTATTGGTATTCTCAATTCAAAATCTGTATTCTTACCCATATTCTCTATGCAAATTAAGACACAATGTCAATAACACAAATTGCATCATTGGTTTACTTTCAATGATGTCAGTTGCATGATTTCCATTAGAGATATCGTATCATTATTCAATAATATTACACAATCAATTTTTAATTTTAGTTATTTTTTTTTGTTTTTTTTATAAAAACATCTTAATTTTATTGCTAAATTTTATTATACTAGTACCTTGCTCATACACAGTTCCTTCGATTGGTGATAAAATCAAAAAGAAAATGATTTTTGATAAAAAAAATAAGTCAGAAATAAATTAAATAAAATAAAATAGAAATAAATAAATACAATAAAATCTTTTTTAAAAAAAAAACTTTATACAAAAGTTATGAAATAACATATTTATTTTCTAAAATTTGAAAAACATTCAAGATGATTTTATATTACAAAAGTAGAATTTAGCGGTTGTTAACATATAAAAGCAATATGCAATATATAGCAATTTGAAATAAATTAAGTTACAGGAGAAATTATCGTATATTTGTATCATTTTTATTTCTTCAATAAAATTTTGTGTCTCTTATACATATTTCTATAAACGCTATCGAAATTGATCACGATGATCATCGATGGTCATTGTCAATCCTAAGAAATCATTCAGACTTAAAAAAGTACGGATTATTATTATATTTCTCAATTTTTTGAGTAATTTTTCTCAGAAATAAAGCCTCATATAAAAGAACTTATTTTACATTTTTGACTTATTTTATTTTATCTCTAAATAACCCCCTTTTTCGCGATTGTACCATCATTCGAAGAAACCCGGTCTACGCGCACGTACGTGCCGCACTCTGACCCTTGCTTTCCACGCACCTGTTGAGATGATTCAAGATGCATATTACCACGCGCACCCTTCCGTTAACTATAAATCTTATCAGGCGATAGTTTGCGTTTATACCGCATATCAACATGTATGTGAAAATCAAAGGTCATATTTGAAATGTGAAACAAAAACATTCGTCTAAAAGTGATCGTATTTAATAATAATTGTTGACTTACTTGTAACGTAACACAACTAAGCTGGTATCGTCTCTACGGCTTCAGAGAGAGGACTTTTGTTGTAAATCTATCCAAAGCACAATGCACACTGTGGATCACTCGGTCAGCATCCTTATCACACGCACTAATTTGATCAACGGATCACGCGCGAGAATATAACGTAGTCCACCACTATCACTGGCAAGAAAAATCCGCAACAAGGTTGTGCAAATGTTTCCAGTGCTGTTGCGATACAATGATATCTTGTTCGCCGTACGCGAAATGATCGTATACCCAAAACGCCCTCTTGATGTCACAGAAAAAGGAGACATCTCACGAATTCTCCATAGTGAAGATCGGAACTTATCAGTCTTCAAAATGATCAAGAGCAGACCGAGTAAGTTAACAGTACGACGCGTGAGCCCTAACTGTGTTGGGTCTTACTCTGGCCCGTCAGAGTCATGCGGCAGGACTCCCCCACTTAAGTACCCGTGTTCTCTCAAAGGCAAGAGTACTTCTCCCGCTCCTTTCGCACTAAACGCCCAGTCGTTCTCTTCCGCTATAGCGACATTTTCCACTACTCTAGAATGCTACCCTCGTCACTTTTCTCTATGTGTCCTTTTCGAGGGTTGCGCATGATCAGAACATACCTTATCCACATTCTTGGTTTTCCTGTTCGTTCCATCAACCAATCAGAATAAAGAAAAAGAATTTTTATCGTGTGATTGGTCAATTGAAAAATATTTATTTTATATTTATTATATTGTTATTTATTATATTTGTAAAATTCAATAGAGGAGTACATTCTTATAGACTATGTAAATCGACAGGGAGGGGGAAATAGAACAAGAAGACCGTTAGTAATATTTCAATCAGGCCTACAAATTCAAACATTTTTCAAGTTTTTTAAAATTTAAACAAATCTGAAAATTTTAATAGCAATTTAATAGTAATAATTTATTTTAAAACTCTATTTATAATTTACATTTAAATATATCAGCTATGTAAAAAAGCTTTTTCACGCGATACATATATATAATTAAAAGTAGAAATTTTAAGTTTGAATATTTTTTGTTATTTTGATTGTTCGGCTGGTAGAATTTTGTGCACGGGAACGGAAATTATTAGGTCGAAAAAATAAGGACGATTCGCGGTGACGATTCGAGCGAATCGATTCGCTTTCGACGGAAATTTCTTCGCCATTTTGAATATTATTCTATAGTATTAATAACAGCAAAGACGAAAAAGAACACACTGAGATACATTCAAATAAAAAATTTAAACGAGGAAGACAAGTGGCGAATACAATTTGCACTTTTTTCAACAACGCAACATATATATCGCGCTGTAAATTTATATTGACCAACAAAGGAATTCATTCTTCTTGCGGCGCGTTCGCGTTTTGAGTTTAATTGGCAGAAACGAGATTTCGAAATGTTACACAGTTACCTTCACTAATAACTCGCACGATGAGAGAGAGAGGGAGAGGGTGATTAACGAAGAAAGAAAATATGAAGAAGCGAGCACACACAACGACGTACAAACAGAGCACGTATATGAGCACATATATTTAATATTTTATTCATATCAAATGTTTATAAATTCTCAACTATCAGACAAAATTCTGAGACATGATGCACAAATATATAGACACAATGGCTAAGCTGCTAAATCTAAGGACGCTAAATATCGGAATTCCTAAGGCATTAATGAGCCCTAATGTATAACAGAGTCATTAAAGCTTAACTGGAATGATCGGATTAAACGTTATGACGTTATGGTCAATATATGTATTATATATATGTCTCATATATATGTATATATGCATTTTCTAATGTCCTGACATGTATTATATATGCATTTTCTAATACCCTATACATTAAATTATATTTTAATGTGCGGTAAATTTATTTGTGTATATATTTCTGATAACATTTTTAATAAATTAAGATAAAAATCAATTAAAATCTGTTTATAACACAAATTCCAATCAAACATTATCAATATTTTATAAGATGTATTTTTACATGTTTCTGAATTTGTACGCACGCTCGCACACGCACACACGCATACATACGAAGTGAGAAATAATACAGAAATAAGCTGATTTGAGAATTGTAAGACAAAAAAAAAACCAAAAAATACGTGAACAATAGATTCACATTTAGAATTCGCTTCGGTTAAAATTAATTGATTTATGACTATAATTTACTTCAGTCAAAATACAAATGAAATCACGTAGATGTATTATATATTACAGTATTAGAACGAGTAACACATATTCAATATAAATAATTTATTTTGGAAAAAGAACATATGTATATATTGTCTCTTTTGACAGAGTATGTCAATGGACAATGTATATTGTTTCTTTCTCTATTTGACAGAGTATGTCAATAAGGGACCAGAAGTTTTATGGTTATTACTATCGTTTTACAACAGCTATTATCTTACCTTATTTGAACGGATCCGACGTCTCAGGTAAAGGGATGTTCTTAAGCTTTCAGCACATGAAGTCACGGTTTTTTTTTTCAACCATTCCAGCCCCGAAGGAGGATCACTCCCACCCATATGCGCTTCCATATGACGCACCAATTCATTATACGTTCTTTTCGCCATTTGCTTTACGAATTAATTTTGTCCGCGACGACATGCATCGCACATTCTATATTATTTTATAGCACGAGTACACTTCGCGTATCGCGCATATTACATTCTTTTATTATCAGTTCTATTTTTGTATTGCTATCAACGATCCACGATATAAACTTCTTTGTTAAAGTTGTATTGCATAAATTTCTCGCAATGATAATGCGAGCGATTGGTATAATTGTTTTAATTTATTAGTTTGTTCTGGTCTTTTTCCATACATTATATCATAATCATTATTATATATCATATCAGAATCTAAATATTATGCAAATCAACATCGTTTTCGATAACCGTTTTTCAAAACTGTATTTTTACGCAAAACAAGATTTAATACAACGAAATAATTATACGGCTACGCAAATAAGATTGTATGAAACTAAGTGCGCACACGGATAATTCTTATGCAAGTACAATTTTTTTTTATCAACAATTTACATGGCAAAATTATATATCTTCCAGATATTCTTCTCCATATTTTAAACACTTTTATCTTATCGAAAAAGAGGGAATTGATTAAGTTTGTAAGAATATATTTATGCAATGTTTCCTGTGTCGTTTGAGATCTTCGATACGAAGGAATCCGCGTTAACCCCCTGTTCCACAGATACAAAAAACAAAACCTTATTTCTATAAAGGCCTTGTTTCTATTGCCCTGAAAAGAAAAAATTCTTTACCGTTATTCTGTGCCGTTAATTTGTGTCAGTCATGCTTTGCTATATAAAACACGGGACTTTTCGGGAAAGAAAAACGGGAGAAGAAATTACCGCTAGTTTGCAAAATACAATTCGAGACAAGCCCGGAAAAGAATCCTTTCTTCACCCTTAATTTTTTTTCGGAAGTTAAACCGTCATTTTCGAAGAAGCCGCAGCAACTATGCTGACATGGTTTTATTGATCGTAACCTTCTTTTCTTGTTCTCTCTTTCTCTCTCTCTCTCTTTCTCTCTCTTCCACAAAAATATTAAGTATATATTTAGAAAATAGTTTACTACTGCAATATCCGAAAAATATATATATAAATCAAGCTTTTGGTTTAAAATGAAACAAAAATGACTTATATTTAATAAAACAATTAGAATGTTAATGACAAAAGATCGTAAATTTTTCGCAGATGATTCAAGTTGTCAGTCCTTCCTTTTCAGAAAAAAACAATTTAATAATGTTTAATAAAGAACGAAATGCCAATTATTGACAAAAATTCTTCAATCTATGCTTGAAGTGGAAAAACGATCCATTAAAAAATTTCGATTTTTCTATCAACAGGTAGAACTTGATCAAAAATAAACAAATTGCAAAATTTGTCAAGAACATTGCAAAGTACGTATCGCGTAATATAAGAACATTTTGCAAAAATTTAATGAATTAAATAAACAGAACATATTAGCGAATTTATTAACTTGTTACGATATCGCAACGTGAGTGAACAGCGGAATAACGGGCGCGCTCACCGTATATCGCAATCATATTTGCGTCACGCTAATTGTTGTATAACTTTCGATTTAGGCGTCGATGCCTCCACCCTACGCGGCGGTGTTAGTGCAGGTATTCTTATGTTTTTTTCTCGCTACGATATAACGTAGAACAATGAATTATATGTACAACGTATAAAATAGTAGCCAAGAAGGTGGGAAAGAGAAGAAAGATTCTTTCCGAGAATTCGAAGAAATGAAGCCCCGCTTCTGGCAAAACAGACAGTTATTTTTATTGTTAACGCGCCCAGTAGTATTATTCGTGACTATCTTCCTTAATCGTCGGAAGGACATCGCGCCATATATTTTAATACATATATTTCGTTACATTCGAAATATGTTATAAAAATTAATTGTCTTATCTTGCCAAAAAAAATGTACATGGTTGGCTATGTAATTAAAAATTGTTTTTATAATTATTACATAGGATTATTTAACAGATATATACAATTGATTTATTTCAGTTAAATTGTTACTATTTTATTGATTTGTTGATACTAACTTTGATCGTACATTGCTTGGATTATTCAATATATTTATGTATGTGTTGACATGATCTACCGGGAGGTGGGAAGTCAGACTACAACAAAGGTCGTGCCGTGCCATTCGATAACAAATTATACAGCGGCGACATGTATAGCGGTAAACATGTTAAGGTAAAGGGATTTTGCGTCGAAGAGACTAAATTGTACAGTTGCAAACAATCTCTTCGAGATGTATGTAGTTGCGATTTTATCAAACGATTTTAACAAATATTTATTGAGTAAATGTTTTGCCAGCCAAAAAGAGCTGGCATTCGACAAAATGCGTTCGATAACACATGTGTCCTAGTCGCGTGTTTAGAACTAATACATGTATGTGGAAGTATACATGAACATATTTACTGCAGATGCTCAGAATATCTTTTACGTATATTGTAAATTAAGAATGGTCATGTGTCTAAGACATAACAGCTTTTCGTTGTTTATAAAGTGCTTATGGGGAGCTCGTTTGGTATTGTAAATGTGTTTCGTAGGCACACACGACAAACAGCAGGGATTTTTTTCAAGGACTAATGTAATATCATTTATTCGTTAGAAGGTTATATCCCTTTATGCTTAGAAAAGATAAATTCTCTTTGAATTCTGTTCATTATCTGTTAACTTATTAAAAGTCTGTTAATAAAATATTTATACCACATTTATTTGTTACAATATCTATCACAGTGTACAGTATTTGTAAAAATAAACAATGCTGTATTTATAAAAATATGCGAGGTGCGTCTATCAAGTAGCCGGATTGATTTTTTTTTATAAATAAAAATACAGAACGAAGAAACACATACGTATTATCCACGTGGCTCGTTATCTTATGAAACTAAAAATTCTTTTCTCCTTAAAAGGGAAATGGCGGTAAAAAGCTTTTTCTTATTATCGCTGTAATGAGTAAAACCAGACAGAAATTTTCTTTATTACATGTACAAATAAAACATCGCGCGAAAAGACCACCTATGAATGTCTGCGCGCGACAGTAATCTATTCTTCAAGCGCTAAACATCTAAACGAAGCTCGATATTGTCTAGGAATGATCCCCTACGGTTATTCCAGTAAGTGCAACTTTACAGCACGAAAGATTCGATATAGCCGTCGCTTTAGTCACACCCTACAGGGATCCTTTTTAACTGACAGTAACAAAGAATATTGGGGTCTGCTTGAGGCCATTTTCGTTTCGATTAGGATACCGAAAATATTGTGCGTTTCTCAAGTTTTCGGCTTTAAATGAAAAAGAAAAGATAAAAACATTAAGATATATCTTTAAGTTGAAAGATGAACCTGTTAAAAACTAGTATTTTAACACATTTTCGAGTGTTAAAAACCATAGGATTAGGACAGCTTCTCTCTTAATTATCTTGCATATTAAGAAAATTTATATATTTTAATAATTTTTATATATATTACAATCTAGTTTTATCTAGATAAAAAATTACATTTGTTGTAATTTGTTTTAAATCTTTTTAAAAAAAATAAATTAGATTTTTAATAGAATTTTAAATGATGGGAAAGAATATTTTTGATAGATCTTTTGCAGAATCAAAAAGTAAAAATATCTAATTATTGTGAGCGAGCGCGATTATTATTATACTCACTACTATATCAAATTCAGTACGATGTCCCAAATTTTAGATGAATGGTAAAGCTACTTGTGGAAATTACTTCAGGAGAAAAAAAAACTCTCTGGCCATCTCTGGCACTGAATAAGTTAATATTTAGACGAATAACATATATCTTTGAGACTTTTTGTGTAAAGATTTCTTCACTATCTTATCCGTACGTATTATAATCGTTATCATGCATATTTGATAGATATTTTCTACCTTTTTCTTCTATGAATACGCTTTCAATGTTTGATATCTGAAGTCATGCGGAAAATATCGTTGGCGATCAAGAAAAAAACTGAAGTGCTTACTTCAGAATAACAATGTAAAGATATATATCTCCTTAATTTGTGATTATGATTATATTATGCGACATTTTTTTAATAAATTAAATACCGACAAAATATCCATTAACATTGTGTTAATATCCATCAATATAATGCCGCTGCTATGCCATTTTGCAGAAACGATTATAAATTAATTGCAAGCAGATCCTTCGACCTCTTTTCATATAAAATTAAATAGCATTTTAGGGAAATAGCGTATCGCTACCACGTATTCTTCTACAAAATTTTGGTTGTAATTACCGACAGATTAATGTGGCTCTTTACATATGGCAATTAAAAGCTTTTGCTTTTATCTTTTCGAATTAAACATTTTGTATAATTATTCAATATTTTTTATGCGTTTTCGTGACTGTATTACTCTGTACGCAATGCACAGGATTTTATATACATATATAAAATATGACAATAAGAGAGAACTGAAAATGAGAATGGATACAAAAAATCCAAAAATTTTAAAGCATGATATCCGAAAATCCGTTAGCTGCTTGAATAAATAACAGTTCTATTCATTTACAACTGTAAAACGGTAAAATTTTTTAAACTCTTGAGAATGTAAGATCTCGTGCATTTTGCGACTCGATTTAAAAAGAAACAATAAGGAAGAGGCAACACAGATGGGTGATAACACCATTTATTTTGTTTATGATAACAATGTCGTTATTGTATGCATTGTTTGTCTCTAGATTTTGTTGCACCGGTGATTCACATAATTCCTAAAGCGGCGTCTACAATAAGATTTTAAGCCCTAAGCCTTAAGAAATTGACTAATCACAGTCGAGTATTCTTCTCATACTGTAGACGCCGCTTAACAGTTTGACATCTCGGAAACTATGCCATCAATTTTAAAGATTTAGATCTTGAACTGTATGAGTCTGATGGCCCTTCAAACGTAAGAAACATTTTTTGTGAGATGTTTCTATAAAAGAATATAATGATTTAAGTTGAGGTTTATAGCTACGTATCAAACTCGCATTAAATAAAACACAATGAGCAGATTTTTTATTCATTTATATCCCACATTTTCTTTCAATATAATAAGAATGTAATTTGCATCAAAATTTGATAGACAATTATTCATAAAAATGGAAAAAGTAGCCGAATAGTGCGGGAAAAATATTTTGAGCGCGGCCTTGTCAAGGACTTGTCTGTGGCCGTTCTTCGGCGAAGAAGCATGCACACACGCATACAAACACGCACACACAATGCGTATGTGTGCGCTTACACGCGATCAGTATCAAGTCGTCCAGTGGAGCAACGAGTGAAATTTTTTAGCTGTGAAATCTTCTTTGAAATATTCGATCTCAATCACATACAAAATGAATTAAGGAAATTGGAGAAAATAAAGTAGATGTATATTAAAAATATGAAGAATAAGGATTTTATTTTTTTTTTTATCATATTTTTTTACTTAAACTTGATTTTTTTATTATATTTCTTTCTTTTTCATATTCATAGCAGAATATTGCTTGCTTTACGAATGAAGCTTTTACTGCGTTGTATTCTTCATATTTGAAAAGATTGAAAAGATGATAGTACAGTGAAGAGGCCGAGCTGCACGCATATACGAAACGCAGCCGTTAACGAAGATGTAACTTACATATACTACTTACATATAGGAAACTTATTGGAATTGCTGTTACAGACTTGTAGCCACACCCGAGCAGCGCTAGCTGGCCAGTCGTTACATAAATATGCGCGCATTGCTGCCTTTTTTAACAATACGTTTCGTAATTGTTTATCACTCCGAGACGGGGCCGGTGAACGGTCTGCCGCATAATAAGTCGCACAAGAGCAATTTAAGAAGTATATATATAGTTGAAAGTAATTACGTTACGTATCCTCTCTCTAGTGTACTTCAAAAATAATAATTATATATTATTAGTATCAATTAAATATTTAACTTTTAAAGTGAAAAAATTAGTAGCGATATATGTTTTATGAATATAGATGAAAGATTAAAATGAGATACAAAAAATAGTAACTTCCTAAAATTAACTTAAATAAGGATGGTAAAGCCAAAACCGTTAGATATTGACGCAATTAAAAAGATATAAGATATAAATAATATAGCAATAAAAGAATATAAGATATATAAACAGTAACATATAAAAGATTTAGTACTCTTTTCTTGTAGTATTTATCGCTCTTTTTTTCTCTTTCTCTCTTCAACAAATTGATGTCATAAATAGTTCTGGGTTTACAAATCTTAATAAAATAAAACAAGGAAACCAAACGGTATTTTTATAACAAAATGAAAGGGCCTTCATAGTATGTGCATCAATGACCAATGACTCGTAAAAATTCTTAGATTTCCGATATAATTTTATTTAATCTCTTCTCAAATTGGATGTTGTTTAAATTTAAGTAATTCACGTATTCTAAAAAATGTAAAATGATAAATTTTTTGAAATTTGAAATTATATATCCAACAGTTATATTAAATTTTTCAGTTGTAAAACTTGACGGATTATCGATGCATAAATATTTCTGTTACAAAAAGTAATTTACAAACAATATTTTTTCTTTCTGTGTTGCTATCACGATGACACGATGACAAAACAATATATACGTGAACCTCAAAAGGGGGCAAGTAAGCCGTGCTCGCTGTACTATACGAGCGGGACGGACATCTGACTGCGTTACGTTGAGGAAGTCACGCGGCCCTCGAGACCCCGAAAAAATGAGGACATTCCGAGGAGCGTGGGGTCCCACTCCGTGTTGTATCCGAGCAAGGTTCCGGATTCGGATACAATCAGAGGGGCCCCGCGAACCACACGACAGACGAGGTACCTATGTATGAGCTTCGATGATATCACGCATCAGGCCCAAAGCCCTATTTTCGAAAGCGTAACTAGGTAAGCGCTCGTTGTCAATTATGTAGCGCTCAATGAAAAAGATGTGACCCGGTTTTGGAACCCAGTCAGCCGCGAACGAAGAAGCGGATGACTGGCTTAATTCTGCTATGCGTGGCTTTAACTTGAGACACCGACGCGCGGTGGATCTCGTAGAAATGGATTATATATCTAGTGGCGCTCGTTGCTTTACTCGTAAAATCTTTTTACCGAGAACCGTGTCGGACGGGAAAAATTACGCCCCAGTTACGTTGCTGGAAAGAAATACGGCGGTGGTTCTAATTATTCTGACGAGCGCATTACCGACTTGTGAATTTTTAATTTCCTGTCTGGATAAGCCAAGATATTCTTTTTCGTATATTCAAGTTTCTTGCTTATTCCCCGGAAATCTACCTGCGTTAAAAGTGTAGCATAAAATAATAGTAATTATCATGACGGCGAAAATCCCAGAAAATCCTATTAAAAAAATACATTTTAAAGTAGCATGCTAATCGAATATCAGATATAAGATAATCTGTCACATATCTTTTCCAATCCTCTATTTTTATGATTAATTATCTAATATACCAAATATTTCCAAAAATCGCGCAATTTGTCATTAAAAAAATGTATAGTCGCGGAGCGATTTGTATGATTATTGTATAATTTATTAATATCGCATTCGCTCTATTCTAAAAATAGATAGCGATAATGTTTATTAGACATTTGTTTAAATCGACATAAATTTATAAAAGAAAAACGAAGAGTTATCATTTTTCACATGCACTAACATTATGTATATCACATTGCTGTGATATTAACATATAACTATCACACAAGAACGCGTCAGATTAAAATAGCATAATGCGAAAGATGAAAAGTGAAAAGTATCACGGTCTCCCCCACGTCCTAATTCGCACCAGGCAACCGTCGCTTTTATTTCAGCGCTAACTAAAGTCCGTTCACAAGAGTTGTGGCCAATTGCCAGTGATTCTTCTCAGTTGTGGCCAGGCCAATTGGAGCAAGAAGAGACTGAGTGATCCGGCGGCGTCGGCGCGGAAACGCGAGAATAGAACCCTAGTTTGCTCGTTCTATTCGAAACCAAGAGTGGGTCGCGTTCGCTTTACGGCGACCGATAACCATATGTACATAGTATTTTATATTCTTTTTGCTCTTTCTCTTTTTACCGTTGATATATTATATTCGTTCTTTCCCTCTCCATTCCCGTTCTATCCTTTCCTAGTTTCATCAATTTTTCTATTATATTCTTTATCGTGGTATTGAAGATATAACTGATTTCTTAACATTTAATCCCTTGATATTTATTTCTTGAGATTTCTTAATATTTGATTTCTTCATATTTTCTTATCTTATTGTATCCTAATGCTTATCAGCGCACGAAAAGTCATTAATTTACTTAATCGAATTCTAATACCTCCTCTTATCATTTTACAGATGTATATCAGGATTTTAGTCGAGAATTATATATTACAATCATAGAAAGAGGAATTTTTCTTGTGTAAAAATAAAATAAAGATGTTGAATAAAATTTTCTCGCGTACAAAACTTTTTTCAAGAAAATCAACTTTAAAAAGTAGAAAATTAATAATATGTATGCACGCTATTTTAAAACTTTTTTTAAGCAATATTAATCATCAAAATTTTTTACGACTTTCTCGACATAGTTTCCATATACATTGAATCTTGTCTTTATGCGCGTATACTACTGTTCGGGGATAAAAAGTTTTCGTCTCTTCTCTCTTTCTCCGACGCTTCTCTGCCTTCCCTGCCCCTTCGGCTCCATCGAGCGGTCCTTCTCTCTCGCGGCCTCGGACGCTCGGACTCTAATGAAAAAGTCGAGCGAATTCTCTTCTCCCTTCTCGTCGCGGCGCAGGGCCGCCGTCACTCTTCCGGTTTTGTCCTGTTTAGCAAGTGGGCCAATCGAGATGGAGAGTAAATTGCGAGACGAGCCAGCTCGTGCGTGCTCACGCCGAAGGAGTCGCCGTGCGTATTACGTGCCCGCGCGCACGCGTGCGTTTGTATTTTTTTATTGTTGTTAGCTGTTAAGAACGAGGATCTTATCGATGAATTTTTAAACTTTTTATTACCGATCCCATTTCAATATCGAGTGAAACAATGGTTCTGACGTTACGTACGCATTGCTTAGGTATAACTTACGATAATAATAACGGGTATCACACACACTCTTAAATAAAATATAATTTTATTAATACTCTTTAACATTTTTATTAATATACACACTTTAACATACTTTACTGTGGAGAATTAACGTCATCCGCGTTTTCTTTTCAATACGCACGAACTATATTACCAAGATTTTTTATTTAGCAATGCCCGAAGACACAGTAAATTATGTTTGTTTTTATTGTATGTGTGCATAATTCCACCAATCATACAGATTGTGTCCTATTTAAAACCTCATTAAATTCACGGCATCGTCGATATATTTATAGTCCTAAATAGAAAACGCCACATACGAGAACCTGTCGTAACTTTCACTGCGATGATAGAGTAGCTACTGCTCATTCGCATTCATGACGATAACTATATGGCTGATAATAAAAACAATTCCAGAATGCCAAAACATCAATCGCGCATGCATAATGTACACGCATATACAGGGTGGTCCACTCAAATCGAATATCTTAAATATCTCACTTATTTTTGATGATACAAAAAAATGTCTAAGGAAAAAGTTCTTAGTTGTCCACGAATTTTTAAGTTGTGAGTTTCACTTGAGAGTCTTATTAATTTATTAACTTATCAAACGTTTATGCTTTTCAACACAAAAATTTATTTAAGGAGATGTTCAAAATGATGTCCTCCGACTTCAATACATTTTTGAATACAAAACATAATATTCTTGCCCCTTCTATCATTTCTGAATTTAAATTTACACATGCGTCTAAAATGCGCTCTCACATGTTTTCCCGTGTAGTTTAATGTTTTTTAACATTTACCAGAAAAAAAGATCTAGAAAAGAAATAATAGATATATAAGATCTCCTTAAATAAATTTTTGTGTAATTGCATTTAAAAAAATTATCTTGATCTTAAAATCTCTGAAAAAATGACCTAGAAAAAGAAAACTTTTTCTGTTATCATAAATGTCTCCTTAAACTTTTTTCTTAGATATTTTTTTGTATCATTAAAAACAAGTGAAATATTTAAGATGTTTGATTTAAATGGACCGTCTTGTATAAGATATTATACATTTAATTGTTTTAATCATCAGTCGAACAAATCAACTATAAAAAAGTGATGTACGGAAGCGTTGCTTTTTAACGCTGTGTATAAATTGTTTTTAAGAAGATAGAATATATGTAGTGACATAAAAATACATTTATGAGACTAAATCGTTGAAATCACCGAGATAGTTTTGGAGACTTCAATGCGTCCGGAGATTTCAACGACCGCACATCTGCTGAACAGACACATATAACTACGTCTTCAGCACACGTTAAGCATTTTTTTAAAGAACAAATACATAAAATTTGTATGCTTCGAAAATATTTATAAATTATTAGTTGAAATATAAATTTAAAAAATGATTATATAATATAATGTATTACAAATGAAGAAAATTTTTGATTTATTATTGTTAAAGAAGATACGAAGCGTAATAATTGCGTGAATAATTGGCTGTCAAATAAATGAAAGAAATTTATGAACAAAAGAAAGAATTTCTTTTTGAAAAAGAATAAAAAAACGGGATTTTTCATCATATATCAGTATTTTGAAGATCTTTTCTTTTTCTTTTTATTGTGCGCAGTTTATAACTTCAGTGTTAAATAACTTTTTTTTTCAAAAATTCAACCAATATTTTTTTTCTTTTTACCCTCTTTAAATCTCGAATTGAGATTTAAGGTACTTTTGATATAAAACCAAGGAAATTTCTTGTCCTGTAATCCACAGTAATCAGTTTCATAAAAAAATTATTTTTAAATTTTGATGTAAATAAACCTTCTCTTTTTTAAGAATTCAACAATTTTTTTTTTTCTGTATTACTACAAGTTAATAGTTGTACTAGTATGCATTGATTTTCCTGCTTCAGAAAAGCAGGCATTATTGAAATTGGGAATAGTAAATCTGGTAAATAGGGAATATAACCATTCTTTTTCTAATTATTAAATTTCCATAACATAAAAACATAAATAAAATAAGTTATAATAAAATGTATTATAAAATCATGAAATAATGATAAATTATACAATACATTTAATAACTATTAGAAAAACCGTTAGAAAACGATATTAATTTTATCGTTGAAAAATAATAGCATTGTCCCATTTACCGAATATATACTTTGATTAATTCTAAATCTGCTCGCTCGTAACGAGACGTTATACGCTTAGAAGGATAGCGTTCGTATTATGAACAAACGCCGAAGATTCGCTTCGCTAACCTGAAGATTTCATTAAAAGTAATCGGACCGAGCATCAATCGACACGTTATGATGATAATTACGAATTTTCGTTATGAGAACGCACTACGAGAAGCGTTCTGCGTCGTAGTATGTATGGACATTAAGGCACAGAGCGGCGACAACGGAACCGCGAATACAGCAAGCATAGTATAACATAGGTAAGTGTGCTTGTGGGTCAGTGGGACAAGAACTGTTTGCCACCATCGCAGTCACAATGAACAGTCGCCGCCGCAGCCATCGCTCTGCCGGGTTAAAGTAAAATCGTACTTATGTACATTATATAGATCGGAGCACCAGAGCACGCACCATTGTTCTTGAACTTCTGCGCTCACGCACGAACGATCTACGCACGACAAGCTGTAATACCCGCATTGCACCGAGGAGGCGTCGACAAACACGTGGCGATATTCGTCTGCATAAGGTATCATAGATGGATATGCACGTTGGTTCTATTGTACTTCTGTCTTTTTTTCGAGATTAGCATTCATCTAACATAATTCTGTCATGAATATGATAAAATGCGAGGAAAATCATGCGCGCGGGCGCTTATTGACCCATATACATATAATACATACTAAGAATCAATTTATTCTCTTAAAAACAATTTTTCCAGTAACATATAAAAGTTTATAAAGTTAAGAAAAGAGGATGCTTAAAACGGCCACTTTAAACTCTTCATTTTCAATTCATGAAAGTAAAATTGTTATTTTGTGTAATTTTTTATCATACCAATCGATGCCGAGAAATTGATAACGTGATAAAAAAAACTGAAATAGTGGCCTATTGCATTAAATATAGATGATTAAAATATCATTGAATATGACAAAGCAAAACTTATACGATGTTAATATATAGCATAAATGTTTTATAAGAACTCGTCTGGCCTTTGGCGGAAATACACAGTGCAACAGCGAATGAGTTCGTTGCACCCTTTTGCGACATTGTATAATTACGACCGCCGCCGCCGTTACGTTCTACGAACATCGTGCAAAAATGCGCGATATCATTGGGGAACATTCGACACACCGCGCTGAACGGAGTTGCTCAATAATAAGTTTCCGTGGGCATGACGATTTCTGTCGACGTGCTTGACCCATGCAACTTTAAACAATTAGATATGTATTTTGACGGAATTGTGAAATCGGGAATTGACCAAGGCCATATCTTTTTATAATCTTAGATTTTTTAAATTATGCAATTAATGTAATTATGTAATACACACATATTAATTAATTGTTTTATCACATATTATTATATACAGCGAATTTATGATTTAATCAATAATTCATTAAGAAAAATTATTATACTTTAACTTTTATATCTTCTATTATTTGTTGTGTGTGTGTATTTGAAATGTCCACATCATTATCATTTTCAACTAATTTGAAAAAATAATCAGGTAAATTTGTGTGCATGTGCGCGTGTGTGTGTGTTTAACTGGAACTACATTAATTGCATTCTTTGTATTTTTCCGCTTAAGAAGCTTAATAGAAAATCACGATAAGAATTTATAAATGGTTTCTAGATATTTAAAATTTCATTAAGCCACTAATGACTAGGACATTAACAGGAACGGTGCTATCATAAAAGCAGGCAGACGAATTTAAGGGGGAGAGAGGGGGGAAGGGATTGTTTGGTAGAACTGTTGTGCGAGGACTATACAGTTATTATAGGTACTATTCTAACGGTTTTACTTGGGATTTCGGGCATTTAGAAACGAAGTCCGCAGGGCCTGTATACCCTGCGGCATCTTAACATTCGACCGACGAACAGAGAAAATCATAATGTAAAATGTAGTGTGATCGTGACTTCCTGGACTTGTATTTGATTAAAAACATGATAAAATCAAGAATAGAAAAACATCGAAATTCAACTGACAAATTATAATAAATTACAAAAGCAGAAAATATTATGTCCCAATATTTTCTCATGCAGATTTTTAAAAAATTAATTTGAAACTCTTCTCAAGATACCTAATATCGAAAAATAAAGAAGTATATAAAGAAGTATATAATTTTCTTGTGCCTTTTGCAAAAACATGTATGTATATATATATATATATATATATTGTGTGGTATCCTTTTATTTAAAAAAAATCACATATACAAATCTATTATTTATAGAAATTTTTATCAACAATTAATTGTTAAAAAAAATAATTTAATGCAAAGAATACTGCTAAAAGTGAACGTTAATTAATTATCTTTTATTGCAACTGTTTACTCAGACAGCACAAATTCTTAAAAGATGACTAAAATACAACTTACAGATGTCTTATTGTCTTTTAGACATCTTTAAAATATTTTTTGGCTTTTGTATGCGTCTGGATAGAAAGATGTTTTATTTCTTTTTTCTTACGATCGATGGGAATATAATTAAAAATGAGATTTACAAAATGACGAATATTATAATGCAAAACATAAGTACGAACCGTCAATTTTATGATTTTGTTAGAAGCATCATTACAACGTCTTTTTTTTCTTTGGGAAGAAAGAAAATTTTACATGTCAATTTTTAGAAATATTCTGGAAATTTTACTAAGTTCATTGAAGGCATTTGAGCTATGAAAAATGAGACATAAAAGAAAGCAGAGCAATATTGTTTATTATAATAAATGATCAACAATATACAAATGAGTTGATTATTGTTGAATTAAATTAAAGTTTATTTGTCTTAAAAATAAAAAAAATATCTCTAATTCTCTTAATGTGGCTTTAGATAAGATCAATAAAGCAAATAATATGTATTGTTATAAGGAATGTGTGTGGTGACTATAAGGAAGGTATATGGTTAGCGGCAATATAAAGGTGCTTGAAAAGAACATGAAAGTGTTCGACAGTATCATTAAAAAATCATTTTTTTTTTTTTTTTTTTTTTTTTTTTTTGAAGGAACCATTATTTGAAAGCACATAAGTATCGACTAAATAACACAATCCAGCACAAATAGCAGTGAAAAACGAAATCTTAAGAAGATGTTTTTATGAACAACTGAATAGCTCTTGACAATAAACCGACAAAGATTTAAGTTGACAATACGATTTTTAACGGTCAAAGTTAATATCTTTTATATCTTGATCTTGCATAGTGTAAAGGTTGCATATTTTACAAGACCGCATAATGTAGAGGTTTTGCAGAAACTCTTTTTAATAAAATGTTAATGTACTAATAGCATATATCTTGTGCCTATGTACGACGTTGAATATAATATAAAAATTTATGCAATAGTAGAAAACCTCACAGTCGGAAAAAAAAAATTGATTATGAAACGCGAGGATCTGGAAGACATGAAAGTGGAAAATCTATTAGCCCTTTAATCTTTTATATTTTGTGCCTTGTGTGGAAGTAAATATATCGAGAAAAAAAATTATTAATTATTTTCTTTTCTGTTCCCTATGTTATCCAAATTGCTCTCTTACATTATTCGATATAAATATAAATAATTATTCATCTTGTTATCGACTATATTTGACATTAATTTAATTGATTTTAGCTGACAGCCACAATCTTTGTGTAAAATTTTATTTGTTAGCAAAATATATTTAGATTCTATATTTTTATATTTCATATATTTAGATTCTATATTTTTGATTCATTTTTCTTTTTTCTGGAGGAGACAAGCTTTGTTAAAGAGTTAAAAATTAATTTTAGAAATTATCTAAATTGCACTGCCTAATTGCAATTATATGACATGATTCATTATCGTTTTTTTAATCTTCATTTAATTCTCCCTGTCCCCTTTTACATAATGTATATATCATCTATTATTATAATAAATAATTTATATATATTATCGCTGTAAATAGCATAATATACACGTTGACAAAAATGGACTTACATTAAACCTGCAATGATTTACACCTAACCTCAGGTAGTCGAGTGACTTCTACCCAAAGTAGGTAAAAAGTTAAAAAAAGATACCGTAAAAGCACGGGATTCTTTGTTTACGGAAGGAAGCGGATATAAATGCAACGCGCAGTAGTCCACAGTGTTTCCGATGCCGCATATTAAGTTATTTGTCTGAGAGAACCCTTATTTTTACCTATTTCTAGCCGCAGAATGTAGCACAAAACAAAATTTTACTTTACGTAAGCGGCAGGTAGACAGGTAAGTAATTGGGAAAAAATAAAGTTTGTTTCTCACAGAGAGCACGCTCTGTGTCTAATCGCACAATACGATCGGATTCTGCACAGGTTCGTTTGGTTCACCATTTTCGAAGAAGGCTACTTGTCACACTTCTTCAGCGGTGAGGACCCACATCGCTTAATGTTACAAAACTCAATCGAAAATGAAGGAATTCGATTCGAAACACCATTCTTTTCCTCCTTTCTTCCTCTTTTTCTTTAACATTCTATACGCCAGAGCCTAACCGGCTAAACTGGACATGGGGCTGGGAAGCTGAGGGAATTCTCTTCACTTTTACCGCAAAGAGTGAATAGAAGTGTGAACTATGTGCGCGCGTACATCGTTTCTGTTACACGCGTACTTTTAAACAGCCGGAGCTGTGCAAGAACTCCGTCTCGTTAATTTACGTACACGCTCTATATGAGGCGCTTGGTTTATTTCATCGCTCGTCTTGAAAAATGGAAAGAAGATATAATTGTAAATTCCATGATTTGATTCTAAAAACAATATCAAACATATTAAGCTAATCTTTTTATGTAATTTTATAATATTGAAAGTCTTTTTGTAGCAAGAATATATTTTACATTTGACATATATAATTCCTTGATATAGTCTTTTATAAAAAATTTATATTTTGCACAATACACAAAAATCTAATGTTGCAAATATTGATGTAAACTTATATAATATCAATGTAGATTTTTGTATTGTATTATATCTCTTTTGGTAATATTAATTAAAAATATAAATTTAGCTTAAAATGTGATCATTAAATATTAAATTTCTATTGATACTTCATCGATAACATGGAACATTCAACATAAGTTTAAAAATTTATCTTTACATCAAGACACTGTGATGTCAATATATTTTATATTATATTTATTCGAAATTTATCTAAAAAAAAAAACTTACGTTATTATTAATAAACTTAAATTAAATGATACAAAAATATGATATATATTATATGAGTTTACGTTTTGTGCCAAGCATATAGTTGCGGATCTTAATAACGATACAACGCTGCGTAATTCTGATTCCTCATAGCTTCTTTAGTTGTTTTGCTTTCTCTTTCGGAACCGGCATGCTCTAATTCGTTCGAAGCCGTCCATCCATCTATAGATAGTTCTTGCCATTGATTTGAGACTCTTTGATGCTTTTCTGAATCTTGACTTTTTCCATTTTTCGAATTAGAAATGAATTGAAATAACAATTGTAAATTACAAAATAAAAAAAAAATATATATAATGAAGCCCACTTGATTCCATAACGGGGATTTTATATCTTTGCAAATAAATTATGATATATTATATTCTCCGTAAATAGAATTTTATGTATGCGTATATATATATGTATATAAAAAATAGTTATATTATATATTATATAAATCAACGAAAAATATATTTTACGTTAAACATCAATATATAATTTGTGATATAACTCTCGTAAAATTAACTAAATTGTTTGTATTGTAATGCTACAAGAATTTTATTCACTATATAATTAGTGCAATGCTTCAAGATAAATATAAACAAAATTTGCAAATTTGAGTAGATAAAAATATAAATTACTTTCTTTGCGATTCACAATTTGTACGTTTTGGAAATGTAATATTAGCAATATTGGCATTATAAATATTTCGCGAAAAAACGTCTACGAATAATATCTTTTAATTTCTTTAAGCAAAGACGGCTCCGTTATTTCATTTATCTCCACAAATCTTTTATTGGCTCGGCTGAAATAATAAATATCCCCGGTATAAATATCGAACCACAGCGCGTGGATGTGCAAATCGTGTCTCTCTAAACGTTTCTTCAAGAACCCGTACGACGCGATATTTTGAAGTTGTTGCAACGTATTGATCTGCAACAAGATAAATTTAGAATAACAAAGTTAATATAAATTCTTTTCACGCGCAAACACCTTTTTCGCGACAACTAACTTGCGACAACTTGTCCTCGATAGTGAATTTATCTTCCGGATCGATGTAAGCGACGAATTTTCGCAGTGGTGTCTCAGCCTGAAAAATGATCGGCTCGTGGAAACCGGTAACTTCGAGATGTTGAAATTTGGTCAAACTGCTACTAGCATGCGCGCACAGCCACGCTCTTAACGGAGATATTCTTCTATTCGTCTAAAAATTTTGGATGGCATTACGATTTTGCGCGTAAACACTAAAGGACTTTCGTGTCTCATTATTGTAAACGTGATTATTTTATATAAAAAAAAAATATATATAGGACTAGCTAAGAAACGCACTTTTGACGCAAATTCCTCATCCCTCAAAGCGTAGAGCAAATTCATTGCCTTACAATCACTATGACCGCAAACAATAACGTGCCTTATATCGTTTACCACGCAACCAAGTTCCAGTGCCGCCGATTCGCACATAGTGAATTCGTCCATGAAATGTTGCGAGTGTGGAACAACATTACCGGGATTTCGAACTGAAAAGGAAAACTTTGTTAAGCCATCTGATTTTATTTTCGACTCTCCACGTTGCTCCCATGAATTGAGAAATTCAGAAGCCACATGTATCCAGTGAATCAAAAATATTTCAGGAAATACAAAAAAATACTTTTAAATATACGTTATATTAAAAGAGCATTTTTATGATCTCTTGTTTAGTTTATATGTATAAAATAACAAAAAATAACATATATATAAAAAACAAAATATTAATTCATATATACATACATATAATATTTAATTTAATATATATATATATATATATATGTAAGATATTAATCTGGATATATATGGTATTCCCATGATTTTTCTCTATCCAAACAAAATATTTGGACCAATAAAAATATATTAATATATAATTGAAATTATATCGAATATCGTACACATCTCGTTAGAGAAATCTTTGTCTTAAGAAGCATCGTATTAGAGGAAAAAAATACACTGCGCTCAAATCGAAAAAGATAAAAATGAACCAACAGCGATAACACGTGCGAGCGATCGAGATAATGCTATATAATAGATTGTCGTACCGACAAACATGTCCCCAACGTTTGTTTCCGTAAATCTAGTTGGGATCATCCGAGAGTCCATGCAGGTAAAGAACACTGCTTTCGGCTAAAGATAAAAGCAACAATATACATCAGATTGTGATCTTTTGTTATAATTATAACTGTAGCTTGCAAATAGAGTGGAAGGTCTTTCGGTTAAATCTTTCGTCATTTCAATTCCTTTGTTGACTTTTACCGTTAAATATTTGAAAGGGTTCAAAATTTACATAATGAGGCTGTAACATTTCTTCTCATAAATTTTTTACATTATTTTTCCTTGAATAAAATTATTGATATCCTTAAGAGAGAGAGAGAGAGAGAGAGAAAGAAAGAGAGAGAGAGAGTGAGAGAAATCATAATATAAGATCGTAAAATAA
>NW_021849308.1:75723-86980 GCF_003651465.1 Formica exsecta | reverse complement strand
ATATATATATATGTAAGATATTAATCTGGATATATATGGTATTCCCATGATTTTTCTCTATCCAAACAAAATATTTGGACCAATAAAAATATATTAATATATAATTGAAATTATATCGAATATCGTACACATCTCGTTAGAGAAATCTTTGTCTTAAGAAGCATCGTATTAGAGGAAAAAAATACACTGCGCTCAAATCGAAAAAGATAAAAATGAACCAACAGCGATAACACGTGCGAGCGATCGAGATAATGCTATATAATAGATTGTCGTACCGACAAACATGTCCCCAACGTTTGTTTCCGTAAATCTAGTTGGGATCATCCGAGAGTCCATGCAGGTAAAGAACACTGCTTTCGGCTAAAGATAAAAGCAACAATATACATCAGATTGTGATCTTTTGTTATAATTATAACTGTAGCTTGCAAATAGAGTGGAAGGTCTTTCGGTTAAATCTTTCGTCATTTCAATTCCTTTGTTGACTTTTACCGTTAAATATTTGAAAGGGTTCAAAATTTACATAATGAGGCTGTAACATTTCTTCTCATAAATTTTTTACATTATTTTTCCTTGAATAAAATTATTGATATCCTTAAGAGAGAGAGAGAGAGAGAGAGAAAGAAAGAGAGAGAGAGAGAGAGAGAGCATAATATAAGATCGTAAAATAAATTGAATATTTTATATATACTGTACTATATATTTTAGAGTAGAATAATATATCTCTCCTTTATATTAAAAGACTTTAGTAAGAATCTGGACTTTTTACTGATTGGCTTTGGCCAAAAATAGCAGAATCGATCGAAAATATTAAAATTTTCAACGTTGTAATTAATCTATGTAAATGTTTTTCTATATATAAAATCAGGTCACTATTTATTTTTGTCAAAATTGTCCGTAATGTTCAGACTTTTATTTGAGGGTCGCTTTTCACCAATAAAATACAGAATAATCGAAATCAGGTTTGAGCATTTACGCGTAAAATTTAATATTATATATTATTATATTATATATATTGATATTATATATTTTATTAATGGTTCTTAATAATATAATTCTATTTTTTTTTGCATTCTGACATTTAATTTATAATAGTTACGTAGTTCATATCCTTATTTCTATTATTATAAAAAAGTCCGTATAAATATTATGTAAATAATACATAAACAATACATGTAAATGTAATTTAGAAAATCACGGTACAATCCTGATTGCACGAAATATTTCCATCTTACATTACCATTGATGAATAAAATAGATGTTCTGCTCTGTATATATTCTATTGTATCGACAGAGTATGCTACCGGTAAAAACAGAACACACTGTAATCTACTTTTTACATCATGTAATATCGTCGGTAAGATCTTTTCTAAATGCCACGTACACAATATTTATATAAATAGACTGCGCGCTCCTATTGGAAATTCGATGACAACATTAGCAAAAGATGACAATAGAGAATTAGATGTTTTCCTTTTCTGATTGTGCATTTGATAGAAAGAAAATGAAAGTCGTCTCGCTCTTACATTCTCTCTCTCTCTCTTTCTCTTACTCTCACTCTTCTATTTTTCTTACATCGCTCTTTCCCAAAGCATTTTATGTGACGGAGAGACATCGATCTAAACGCATATTTCTGTCCTTTAATTTTATTATTATTTGTACAAAGTCTATTTATATATAAGTTTATATATACGTGAAATATGACATTCGCGACATTTTAAAACCAATACCGTTAGATATGATGAGTATTCTAATCAGTTATTGGTCAATCAAGTTATTGGTCAATCAAGGGTTCAAGGTCATAATTTTAGGTCACTCTACATTTAAAAAAAATTGTCCGATTGTGTCAAATTAATTAAATTTATGGATTATATTAAGTAAATTGATTTGCAATTTTATTTTGGGTAAATGGCCCTCGATGCGCGTAAAAATTATATATCAATAAGTAGCACATGGACCCCCTATTGCTATAGCAATGTTACAGCGCGAGTACTTATGCACCGAAAAATCATGCGAGATTTTTTTCTTTGATATCATACGAGCGTACCTCGGGATGATCTCGGACTTGTTGAAATTGTTTCACCATCCCTTCCCGATGACACTTTCTGTACTTCATGATTCCTTTGAGTATTCTGTCCATCGTAGCATTCAAGCAACTAACTATGAAATAACTGTTAAAAATTTATTTTCCTGAATGAAGAGCAATGATAGTTCACAATTCCGCCATTTATCGACGCGACGGCGGGAAATTTAATTTTTCTTTGATTTAAATCAATTTAGATTTAAATACGTTTTTTTTAAAGTCAGCCACATCTTTAGTTCCAAATATATTTCAAGGACTAAAAATTCCTTCGAATATATATGAGTGGTCTTACAATAAATTTGAATTAAATTGAAGTGATATATTAATGAAAAAAGCAAAAGCTTAATAGCTTCTAATATTAAATATTATTTCTGGTTCATATCGGAAATTTTTATATTGATTCTCTTTAATTTATCAAAAAGCAAGCATAAAAAAAAAAAAAAAAAAAAAAACGGTTTGTGATATTAATATATTTTTTATTTACACATTTTTTTTTTAAATACACCTTAATCTGTTAAATCTCGTACACAAATTTTTTACTTATGGTGTAAATACACCATAGAACATCTATCCTACATCATTAACATTTATCATTTATCAATTTTACCATTATCATATGACCTTTATCATATTTTAATGCAACAGGCTGTATAATTACTTGAAAATTTATTTTATATTTGAAAGAAGAAAATTCTCAATAGTAAAATTTATCAATGAGTACATAATTAAGAGCAATCGCGATTATCTTTACCAAAAACTTTTACCATTGCGAGTCATATTCAAGACCTAAAGTCTCAGATAGACATTCAGTTTTATATTGTTATATTGTTATATATTTTGAAATGTATATTGTGAATTATATAGTAATACATGCAGATACAAAATAAAGACATATTACCGCAATGATTCATTTATTACTAATATTCATTGGGTATTGCAAGTTGACTTGGTTTATCGTCATAGACGTATTATATCATATTCATATATATAATATAAATGATGAATTTATTTTATATATTACGATTTAAGATATCGATAATCGTCAGCCTGCGTTAGGCTCTTTCAGACACGTCAATTATACATATACTTACTTTGTCATAGACGCTCATGTTGAAAACTGTACATTATAAAGTATATTTTGTGACCCGACTTCGTTAACGAACATGTTCTCTCAATCACATGCTTTATTATCTTAACGGCACAATGCAAAATTCTGAGTTTCGTAAATTCAACAGTTATTAACAGATTGGACCCGGGTGACGAGGCGCCTGGGTCGCGCCGACTTCTATCTGCTTAATGCCGAGCTCTGACTAGCGCGCTCCAATTTTTCGAAGTGTTTTCGCGCGTTGCGTATGTTAATTAATGTTGCCGCAGATGCTGAAAGAATATAACGTATGTTTTAACAACACAATTTTTAAAAATACAGTGAATAAATTTTGAATACTTACGTATAGTTGGGTCGGACATGATGACCATTACATATGTATTCGAAGTAAATATATCAATAAAAGCCGCGAAATTGCTATTTCTAACTTCCATGCTTTGAAACTGCGCCGCTAATTTACTGAAAAATTAATAATGTCTTGAATATTACATTTCTCACTCTTATTAATACCTTTTCTTTGTAACCTATAGTCTACTTACCTGCAACTCAATTTAAACTGTTTTATTATATTGGAAACTTTCTCAAAGCGATGAACATCCCTATGAAATTGTCGCTGACAATGGCTTATTACCAAAAAAGTCGCTCTTTCAAATAGAAGAACTTCATCTGCATCGATAATATTGGCAAACTGATTCAAACTTTGCTCAAGTTCTTTCACATTTGGAATCAACATGTATACGATGGACGACCAAGCCCTAAAATAATAACGATTAGTACTGGTTTGTAATCAGAATATTTGGAATACTACATTTGCTTATAAAACTTTGTTTATAATAACTACCTGTATAAAGTTTCATCCCATATACTAGTTCTAAAGCAAGTGCATTCCAAAGGCAAACTCAGTCTTTTTAGATCTTCCTCTCTCTCCCTAAATATATAATCACGTTGGTCCTCTTGTACAAGATCCATTTTGTGAACGAGGCAAAATATTTTTGCTTCTGGACTATTCTGTAGTATCGCTTCTAGACAGCTTTGATAATAATGCATATCTTTGTCCAATTCTCTTGATTCCACATCAAAGACATAAATTAATACCTCTACATTTCTGAATATGTTATCACGCTGTGATGCAAAATAATTTTCCATAAATGCTTCTTGGCCACCGCAATCCCATAAATTCAGCACCAAATTGCCGAGAAAACGAACGTGAGAGTGTTCTACATCAACTGTAACCAATTATTTTTTTTTAACAAATCCTGTAGGAATAATTATTATATATAGATAACTGACTTGTTGCTCCTAGACGATGAGTATCCCGAGCGATGTAATTTGCAAAAATAATGCTACGCATGCTCGTCTTCCCGGAGCCACTTTTGCCCATTAGCAATACCTAAAAAAAATATAATATTCACATACAATATTCTCATTCAGATGGAGTCATATATATTTGTGCACATTAATAAAAAATAAAAAAAATAAAAAATAAAAAAATCCACACAGATCCTACTCTCTGTATTTACACAATATTCATATCTTTACCTTCTTTTTCATCTCGGATGGATAACGTGCGTTTCAGTATAACTGCAAGAAAAATATCCCAGTCCTAACTTCGCAATGACTGACTTATCAGCTGTTCCGCCCTGGAAGAAGTGAGAATCGCACACAGCACAGAGCACAGTTCAGTTTCATCCCTACTTCTTTCACTCAAGACAAGGACAGAAATAGCATTCTGGGTATTTCTGTCCTTCTTATGTTTCCACGCTGTCTCTCATGGCAGGAGCCAATCTATATGTTTATAGTAACTATGGTCTGGTCTATCAGGCTTCTCTCTGGGCGTTTTCCAGCAAGGTACACAGACGACACAGTGTACTACACATTATCACGCGATTGGCTATATTTAAAATTTCTTCATTCGACAGCCAATCATGTGATAATAGTCGCTTTCCATTTACATCAGAACTCAGATAATTCTCACTTGCGTTCTCTCTCGCTCGCACGTAGCATACATGCGAGTGAGAGAGAACGCAAGTGAGAATTATCTGAGTTTTGATGTAAATGGAAAGCAACAAATGTGTAATACACTGTGTCATCCATAGACATAGTATATCTAGACCGAGCGTTTGCCTTTATTTAAGGAGTGGGGGTAAAGATACACGTAGAAAAGGACATACTCTGTTTCGTGCTCCTTGCGTTCTCTCTCGCTCGCACGTAGCATGACGAAAGAGAGCGCTATGCTCTGTGCGAGCGAGAGAGAACGCAAGGGGCACGAAACAGAGTATGTCATTTTCTACGTGCACCTCGGCTCCCACTCCTCAACACTCGGTCTAGATATACTATGTCTATGGTGTCATCTGTGTACCTTGCTGGAAAACGCTCTCTGTTGTTAGAAACAAAGAAGTATCGCTAGAATTTGGAATTCTTCGAAAATATATTTTATTGGATATATATTTTCTATTAATTTTAACTAAAGACACGCAAAAAGCATCTAAAGATTTGTGATAATTTATTTATGAAAAATTTAATATACTTACATGCGCATTATAGAAATGGGTCTTAAAAAAATCGATATTATTTCGCGCGACGTATCTATGTATATTCGTATCACAGGTCGGGAGAGATTGTGGTATTTAATTTTAATTTGACATAATAAACCATAATAAACAACTGTTGTCCGAGCAAAAGTGTGAAGGTAGTGAATTTTTTGGAACAACGTGGACAACTATAATTTTTATCGATATATATATATATACATCTTGCGATCAGCTGGACTTACCGCGAATAATCTGGTTTGGATTAAATCACCTGGCATAATTTTTTCACAAGACGATTGGAGCCATCATTATACGTCGACGATGTTGCACGTACACTCGTGTTTCGCGATTTCCAACGATCGTCCGAGATATCGGTTCTTGTGAGATTATTTATCGGAAACGTGAAGTCAATCTTCGTGTACGAGATGCATTTAATCGAACATGTTCTAAACATTTCATGAAATCGTTAGAACGTCGATTTTATACTCGCCCCGCGTGGCTTGTCATTAATATTTAAATCCCCGTTGTCTCAGAATGGTTCTGAATCGTAACGATAAGAGGAAGAGGAAAGAGGGAGATTTGGTGGATCTTATGGAACCACTTTCAGAATCTCCAAAGAGGTAATCTTTGCATATAAATCATTCCTAATTGCAACTGTCACAATAATATTGTTCTGTTCATAAAAAATAAAATACATTTAAAAAATATATATTTGTAATGACATTTATGTTTGTGTGTTTGCATATTTAAGTAGTAACATTTAAAAAATATATTGTAATATTAAATTAGTAATTTTTATTCACTTCAGGACCAAAGTTCACGCACAAAGAAAGTTTGCACAAGGTGCAAATACAGTGTTTAATACATCACCTACACCTGTCAAGGATAAAGAGAAAACTAAACCTGCCATGATGACAGAATTAATAACTCATAAACGTCCAAATACAGAGGACTTTCTAACGTTTTTATGCTTCAGAGGTTAATTATTATTATATCATATTATTATCATATTAAAAAAAAATATCAAACTTTATTCTATATTAAATCTATTATTTTTATTTTAACTTCTCTATCTTCTAAAGAATTACATTATACTATACTTTAAAGAATGCATACAGATAAGCTTTTGTCTCCATACTATTTATTTCATTTATTGATAAGATACAAACTGAAATATTTTGCAAAAGTAAAATATATATATATAAAATATATTCTGGAATCCAAGAGAGAGTATTAGTATTGATTGTTAAAGAAACTATGACATTTAATTTAATAAACTGTTATGATATTTTTTGATTATAGTTACAGTTATTCTAATTAGAATCAAAATATTTTTTTAAATGATAATTTTTTCCCCAAATTTAGGAACATCCATTTTGCCAGCCAGTTTGAATTTCTTCAACGTTGGTAACAAAAAAGAGAAACAAAGGCCTATATCAGCTCGTGCTTCTGCAGATAAGATATCATCCTGTACTAGTACTTCTATAGAAGTCCAGAAACAAGACACATGCCAGAAGAATGTGACAAAAGTAAAGCCTGTTGTCCCAGATAAAAAGAAAGTGCCTAGTACAATACACAAAAACATTACCAAACTTAAAACAGCAACATCTACAGTTCAAGCGCTTAAAAAGAAATATCAAGAGCAACGCCTTGCTAAACAGAGGATCAAGAATAAATTCAAAGCCACATGTGTTATGAGAACACGATCATGTACAGAGAGATCTATGATGAAGGCTGGTATTCAATTGGCGCCGAGAAAATTCTTACCTGGAATTGAAACAAAGAGACATGGCTTGAGAAGTGGTGTACTGCCAGATAAAGGCAACAAATCTTTATCAAAGACAAAAATCGTGCCACCTAAACCCAAGAAGAAAGTTAATCTGAAACTGAAAAATAACGACACATATACAGATGTATCTGAAGAGGAGCATGATGAAAAAGATGATGAAGAAGAAGAGTTACCTATGGAAAAGTCGACATCACAAATAAAACGTAACATACAAAAAAGTATTCAGAAAAAGATTTGTACCAGAAGTAAATCAGAGATGAGAAGAGTTACGAGATCACATAGTGGCATAATTTCTTCGCAAAATTCCTCTAGGAGGCCTACTAGAAAAACTAAGGAAGCAGCTGCTGTGTATATGGAAATTCTTGGTAGAAAACTAGTGAGCCCGGATCTAGAGAATGAAGATAACATTTCAATCGAGAGTTTTCCCGAATTGCCAAATGCTCGTAGGATAGCGCAAACAGAAAACGAGCTCAAAGCCAAAGTAAAACAGACTAGTACGAAAACTGTTAGTAAAACTAAGGATTCTAAGGTTAATTCTTTTAACAGTAATGGTAATAAGCGATTGGATAAGAGCAAAAACAACAAACTAATTCTAAAAAGCAAACGTCTAATGAGAGTGCAGAGATATTGCGAGGAAGATAGTGACGAGGAATCTGAAAGCTCGATAGAAACAAACAATACGAGACCTATTACCAGACAAAGTCTTGGAAAACTTGACAAACCAATTGGTAGGAGCCTCAGATCGTCCTCCAAAAATACAGCTGTACAATCAGAAGTACAAAGTAACACAAATAACAAACCGAAGATTCAAGCTCAAAGTTGTATAAAATCTGCTAAGGAAAAATTTGTGATGAAACGTAAACGTGATCAAAATTTGTCTAAAACATCATCGTCAGATAAAATTAGTGAATCGAAACAGAAATGTTCTAAAAATGATCAGAACAAAAACGTGGAATCCGAAGAGGAAACATTGGGAATGTTGCTCAATAAAATGAAAAAGAAAAAAGAGAATGATGGAGAAGGAGAAGAACGGATTTCGGATAATATTAATAATATGAAAGATAGCGAGACAATTTCCAATGATGCACAAAACACGAATATGAAACCGGATCTGCCAAAAATATCGGACGATGAGGAATCGTTTCGCGGATTTACTAAGAAGGCGATATCAAAAGTTTTGAATTCGTGTCATGCTAATGTTAATTTACTAGAATCAGAATCCAATAACAAATTAAATTTAATCAAAACAGACATACCAAAGCAAACAGCGAGTCAGAGCACAACTTTAAATAATAAAGAAAAGACTTCATTGATCGAAGCTAGTTCCTCAGTCGCAAATATATTAAATGACGAATACAGTATATGTATGCAAGATCAAAAATCGATATTGGATCTGTCCCTCAAAACACAAAGCTCCTTATTACCATCGATTGAACAGGTACAGAGTAAAAAGTGTAATCACGAGAACGAGGTTTCTCCTAATCTTATAGATATGCCGTTGTCGACTCTGCACACAAGAAAAGAACGGGTAAATATGTCGACTGAACAAATAGAGAAGTGGCTGAACGAAAGCTCACTTGCCAAAGAAGAGAGCAAGCTGGAAATGGAGAATGTTGTGACCTTCAAATATGAGCCTGCGGAAAAGTTGAAGGCGGATGTTTCGCATCTGTCTATCTCGACGAAGATCCAGCATCTAGTACGTCCCGTCAATGTAACACTTTCGAAATTAGCGGAAAAGATAAGTTTGAAAGACCGTACTGCGATCATGCAGAACAGAAATATAATACCAGTAACATCCGATGTACATAACGTCGAAGCGAAACAGCAGAATACTGCCAATAAAAATAAGATTAATACCGAGTTTGTGAAAGAAATTGTTAAGAATAAATGCGAAAAGACAAGTAAGGATACTGTTCTCGCTGAAGATACTAGCGATACTGTGTCAAAGTCGGATCAAAATTCGACGGACGGCTCTGTAGAGAAGAAATCACCGACGGAAAAGAAAATATTTCAACTGCGAAAATCCTTTATACCTAAAGTTAAACGTAAGTTGGTAATTCCGAATGCGAATGCATTTTCACCGGAGAACGAGAGTAGCGTTTACGCGTTTGAAAGTGACACCGAGATTCCCATTAACACACCCTTCAGGAGGAAGATGAAGGATACCACGAAGTCGATTGCTACAACCGCAGAGACCAAAGTAATTGCTGAAACTGATAAATCGAATTTTAAGAATTGTGGAGCATCGACGGACGGCAAGGAAAAACCGCCGACCGATACTGAGACACTCGCGAAGAAAGAACAGGAGACGCAAGGCCCGATAAACACAACGAATACGACACTGAATAAGTTTGAACTGCCCAAGAATTTCGCAGGCTTAACCAATGTTCAAGTATTACCGCTCGATAAGCTCACGACGAGTTGGAGCAACGTAAATTGCAGTGCTTCTATAGCGGTGCAGGTAAATCTCGACGAGACTACGCAAGAACAAGAGAACGATGCGAATCAGCAGAAGAGTACCGAGATATCTACTCAGACCGAAACGAGTAACGAGAATGATGACGACAACGACGGACAGCTATTTTACATTCCGTTGCAAGCTGTTACGAGGAGCGGTCCGAACTTGGTACAAGGGCAACAATTGATACAAGGTGTAGCTGTTAAACTCGGCACGGAAGGACCGACCGGTCCTAATCAAAGAGTACTACTTCGGGCTAAATTGGTCACTAAGCCACCATTATCCGTAGCGCGTTGTCCACCGATAGGAACGGTACAGCCGACAACGCGTACTCCACCCAATCCCACGGCGACCACAGTTGAGCAACAACAAGTTCCGTCGACCTCAACGACCACAATTGTTTCGACCGCGGTGACAAGTATGCCGGAGACACAACCGATATCACCGGTGAAGAATGATATTTCGGTGCCAAACTTGAATCGTCCAAATGTCAGTACGAGCGCCAACAACAATTTGGAGAAACTTACGAAGTCTCCAAAGTTATCTAGGGAAAGGAAAACTTCTATAGATTCGACAAAAAGTGGCAAGAGGTATATTTAATATTAAATTTTCAACATATAGCGAGAAATGTGATTGTAGAATTATTATATACTTATAAATCTCAACTATGCTTATATGATAAACATTTTCTAGGACGCAAATGAAATGCAAACAGAAAACACCTGAACTGTACTCCTCAAGTAATAACACACACTTTCCAAGTGCGAAAAACGGAAATAATGAGGCCCGCGTAGTTGAGGCACCAACGTTTCATCCAACAGAGAAAGATTTTCAGGATCCTTTGGAATATATAGACAAAATAAGATCGATTGCCGAGAAGTTTGGAATATGTAGAGTCGTGCCTCCACCAAATTTTAAAGTAAATATTGCATAAAAAGATATTAAATAGATATATAATATACATTAATTATTTATTAAATACACACACACACATATAATAGATAATAAATATTATTTAAGTATGATTATATTAATACTACGATTGTATTAATCTTTTAGCCAGAATGTAAAGTATCTGATGACATGAGATTCACCGCTTATAATCAATATGTACATCGCATGCTCCATAGATGGGGTCCTAATGTAAAAGAAATGATGGCTATTAAGAAATATTTAGCCACTCAGAGTATTACTTTAACTCAACCACCATGGGTAAAATCATTTTATTTTCTAATATTGTTTATTGGATATTGTGTAACTTGAGAAGAAATTTAAAGTTCAATTTATATATATA
>NW_021849308.1:62747-75504 GCF_003651465.1 Formica exsecta | reverse complement strand
TATAATTATCAATATAATTAATTCCTTTAGATTGGTGGGATGGAAGTTGATTTACCTCACTTGTATCAAACAGTTCAAAACTTGGGTGGATTGAAAGAAGTTATTGAAAAGAAAAAATGGCAAAAGGTAGCAGATGGTATGAAGATACCTAAATCTGCACAAGATCGTGTTACCAAATTAGATGATATTTACTGCAAATATTTATTGCCATATGATACATTATCCCCAAGTATACATATCACATATTATAAATAATTACATTTTAAAAGAGAGTATGTTGTTAAAGCTTTTAGATTATATGCTTTTGTTTTCACAGAGGAACGCGAGAAATTGTTTGACGAGGTTGAAGCTGAATGGATGAAAAAAGAAAGCAAAACTTTGCAAAGGCAGGAAGCGTCATCCAATGATAATGATGAGGAAGAAGAAGATGATAGTTCTGATGAAACTGAAGAATGTATTGTGAAGGTATGACAAGAGACATTAATAATTATTATAATTCTTTCACCTGTTTTGCAAAATAGATGTTAAATCATTCTCTTGAATGTGCATTCTTTGGAAACTGTAAATTTGCTAATGCTTTTTAGTCTTTAATTTTAAATAAGTCTGTGAAATTTAAATAAATCCGAAAACCAATTCTTTCATTAAATTTTTACTATTTCACTAAAAATTAATTTATTGAGTGTACTATTTTTGACATATTCTGCATCCTATGTTGGCAACATAATTATTAGTTAATAATCAAAAAACATTATATTGTTATACTATTATCGCAGTTATATAGGGTAATTAAATTGATATATATATACTAATTACATATATATATATATATATAGGGAAGAAACATGCCGTTGAACGCTTTTTACCGAATCGCCCGTAATACACAACGTATGTGGTTCGGCGAAAATCAACGAGGAAACGAAGCCGAAGGTGCTTCAGCCGACGAGGTGGAGAGTGCGTTTTGGAAACATGTCGCCGAAAGGAAACGTCACGTCTGTGTACACGCGGCGAGCATCGATTCAAGCGGTCGTGGATTTGGCTTTTCCGTTGCCAAAAATAGCCCGTTCGCCAGACACTCCTGGAATCTCAAAGTACTCACTAATAATGCCGGATCGGTATTGAGAGCCTTGGGCCCGTTAATGGGTATGCAATTTATAATACAACGATAATATTTTCGTACAAGCCGTGCAACTCTCATTTATTTTTAGGTGTGACCGTGCCAACGCTGCACGTGGGTATGTTGTTTAGCGCTTGTTGTTGGTATCGCGATCCACATGGTCTGCCATGGATAGAATATCTACATACAGGTGCTAAAAAAATTTGGTATGGGATACCCGACGAACATAACAACAATTTCCGAGAGGCACTCTCGAAGATGGTACCACGATATTGTAAAAATAAAACTATATGGTTGCCTTCCGACACTGCCATGGTCCCACCAGAATTGTTAGTCAGTAACGGTGTGCCGTTATGTAAGACCGTGCAAGAGCCGGGACAGTTCATAATTGTATTTCCAAAAGCGTTCACGTCGAGTATATGCACCGGTTACGTTGTATCCGAAAGTGTATATTTCGCACAACCATCCTGGTTGGAAACAGCCGAACAAGTATTCAAGGTATATGTGCCGATGTGTATAGAACCTTTTCTCTCTGAAATTTGTAATGATTTCGTTACTTAAATTGAAACATGATATGGTTTCAGGACATACAAGACAGTTGTGAACCCTCTATTTTTTCATTCGAGAGGTTATTATTTAATATTATTAATGATACCAGATCTCATATAGATATATTAAAACAGGTAAAATTAAATTTGTATTATAATTACAGGATTATAATTTAAAAAACATAAAATAATCGAATATTATTATATAAATTATTGAGCACTAAATATATTAATATAATTAGATATTGCCGAGCGTAATCAAGATCCGTGAGAAGGAGTTAGATTATCGTAAACAACTGGAAAATGTGGGTCTTAATAATAGAGAAAGATTGCCTCTGCCAGATAGTGGAAAAGGGAAGAAAGGAAAAAGAGTGAAAGAGGATGATGGCGATTTCGAATGTGAGACATGTAGAGCCAATTTGTTTGTCTCATTGATGAACAATTCGCAAGATGATAGTGTTTACTGTTTGCCACATGCATTGCAATTAATCAATCATAAAAAGCAGATTTTGAAACATTGCACTCTAATGTATACCTATGACGAAGTAAGTATAACATCTCTTACTATATTTAATTAATTAGTATATTCTCTTTCTCTAATTATGCAAGAACTATAAAATATCAATTAATTGATTTTTATTCCTCTCAGGACGAATTAGATGGATTGATTCGTAAATTGGAACACAGGATTGAAGCCAAATCTAAAAAAACTAATCAAATAAAACAAAATAAGTAAAAAAAAGATAGGTTTGTTATTTAATTTATAAAGGATGAAAGTTGACTATTATTTATTAATCAGCATTAAAATAATTATTAGAACTAGGGAACGTGATCACACTGTCTTGCTTATTATAATAGATGATTAGAAAATTTCATTATATTCATATACAATGAATGTATAGTTTATAGTAGAATAATGTAAACGATCTTATATATATATATATATATATATATATATAACATACACACAAAATAACTGAAACTTTCTATTATATTATAGGATTTGATCCAATATTCTTTAATCGAACAACACTCCAACTACATTATTGTATCTATACTGTAATTTTTTGCGGTTTATTTAAAAAAAATATCCATATTAAATATAATTACTAAGTATTATAGAGCAAATTCCCAAAGAGGCGAAAAATTATGTATCTGTAGTTTTTAAAATTTACCATGGTGTGATCTTGTCTTGACTATTTCTACTTGTCCTAACTTTATTGATTGACTATTTCTTGATTTTAGATTATAGAATATTAATAATTGCTTGTGAGAGTAACATATAATTTTTTTATAATTATATATTATTATTTATTAAAGAGACATAATATACGTTGGAAATAAGGTTTTGTGACAATAGAAAAATAAGGCTATTCCAAAATACAATAATAAATTATCTATTAATATATCTGTGTCTACGCCATTTGATTATTAAATTTATTATTATTGATTATTATTAATAAATATAACATAATATATTGACACAGAAAATATATTTGCTATGTATTTTACTTTCTCTATATTTCCTAGAGCAACTTTAAAATTTAACGAGTTGTTAAAAATAATTTTTAGAGAAAGAGAGACAGAGGAAAGTATCATATAGTTTGTATATTGTGGACATTTATTTATTATTACATATATGTATTTATTATTACATATTTAATATTTTTCTTTCTCTTTTCCTCTGTAATATGCAAATTGAGAGTTGTATTCATGTTCAATATAGCTTTTTAAGGGATTCTCTCTTCAAAGAATTGGAACCCATGCACAAATGAAAAGCTTTATGCTTCTTTACAAAATATATATTTGAATAGATATATACACACACAGATAATCTTGATTTATTTTTGCACTTTAGAATCTTCAGATGTGCGCGATTACAGACTAAATTTTAGGAACTACCAACTGATCCTATATCACTGTCGATTTATATATTATTTCGATTTTAGAAAATTGATGCAGTAATAATTCTGATCGATATCACATACTCTATTTCTTATTTTACATATCGCGTGTATTACTTTAACTCGATACCTTCTCGGTAATCATTTTCCGAACACTTGATCGGTTTTATAAGAACTTGACTAAATTACTTTCTAGCTTATCACAACTTATTTTGACAATTTTACTGCATACAATATTTATAATGCTTAATATTGTTGTAGATTATGATATAATGTAAAATATTTATTAAGCTCTAATCAAATTATAAAACCCATCCTTGATATGAAAATTACATAACTTTATTAAATTTTTTGGTATAGTAAATACATTACTGTTAACATCTTGAATATAGTGCATGTAATATATTATTAGTTAATATATTAACAGTAATATATTATCGTATTTTATATAAATATTATAAGTAGAATATTATATATATATAATCATTTAAAATAAATTATATATATTTAAATTTTATATATTAATGTACGTGTCAATTAGTATGCTTTATTTAAGTTTATTGTGCGTTCATCATTAAAAGATTATATATATACACAAATATTGAATTATCGTTGTCTTATTGGGAAGTATATCCTAAGAGTAGAAAACTAGTGTCACATAATTTAAAAGGATTTATATATCATATATAACTTGCATGCAAAGCTCTTGTTTATAATATTTCAAATAATAATAATAATAATAACAATAACATTAATAATCATGTTCTTCACAGGTAGTGGCATTTTTATCTCAATATCGATACATGACATATACGACAAGGTTCCATTTCATACTTTCTATGTTTGTACTTTGCAATTTTCTAGAATATTCATATATCAGGCTTATGCAATAATACATTGAAATTGATCGGACCATCCCTCTCACATAACATTTTATATTACCCATACATTACATGTTACTAATAAGTCTTTTATGCTTTCAATATATCTCCACAATACACAAACATCTAAAAAAATCTTAAAGAACGTCTCAAAGATATCCTTTAGAAGACTTATAATGCGTTTTGTTTCTAGTCATATTTTACGCCATTCGTAAGGCATAAAGTTATGATGTAAAATTAATGATGTTAGCACTCCATTATTGGCTGCAAAACTTACAAAATTATAAAATACTGCAAGTCATAAACATATATTGTTTTGGAATGCTTTTCTTGATAAATTAATTCCACGTATCAAAGCTAAAAATTCATGGTGTATCACTGTTCCCTGCGTTGCAAAATATCTGACAGTATTTGGCTCGAGTTATCACCCTCCTTCAAATCACCGTCTTCATCTGAACTAAATTCGGCATTAAGAAGATTCATTAGAGACGTTGATTTTTCTGTCAATAATGGTACATTCGAATCAGTTCCCTCTTCATGTTTAGCAATGTTGCTAATCACTTTTGATTGTAATTCCAAATTATCAACCACTTTCTTTCTATTGACTAACACTTTCTGGACAACATGAAGCATGATACCACCAAGGCACATTAACAATCCTATAAAGTTAAGGCCAGTTATTTGGTCACCCTTCAACGCAAAGGCTAGCACTAATGTACATATTTCCTGTAAAGAATCATAGAAATTGAAAAGATATAAGAATTGAAAAATATTGATTGAATGGAACTTATATATACTTATATAAAATATTTTATGACAGATGCAATATAAAATTTGATAACCTGCATAAAAATATTATGTTAATTATATATCTAAATATACAAAATATGTTAGTTTGTGAATTATAGTCTTTTTATAATTTATTAAAATTGTCACAGTGTTTCACTGGGAATAAAATATAAGATATGTCATGCAATATGAGAAAAAGTAATAAAATCAATTAATCCATTTACCTTAAATACTCCCGAGATCGACAATGTCAGACTAGAAGTGTAAGTAACAACTAAAAATTCCATCACTTCCATACTAAATGCTAAAATGGCACCTGCTATTACAGCACTTGTAGTTAATAAAATACTACTAATATCGCTCCAATCGGTAACTCTAATACCATTGTATATTCTACTTCCTAAAATTTAATTTAATGTTTTCAATATTCCGTAAATTATATAATAAAACATGCAACGCTTATTATGACTAAATAATTAAGAGTCTAAAAAAAATTTTTTATTGCTATTACTTCTATGATGTCTAATTAATTATAAAATTTTAATAGATAAAATTATTAAAAAGACTTCAATGAGCAATAATTGGATTTTATTTATTCTAAAAAGACAAAATTGTATCAACAATAAAAAATATCTGGAACGTTTTGACATTCACTTATGCTTCTTTGGCCAAAACATAAAATTCAGATTCTAATATGATAAGATATGATAATAGTCACAAGAAAGGTCTATGTATATAAGTGAAAAATTGATCTGTAGCAAATCTAGCAAAGATTGATGACGTGTTTCTTTCTACTTTCTCCTTGTCCACTTATCCTCAAAAAAGTGTGCTGATCAATGCATGATCAAATTTAAAATCAAGTCGTGTATGTAAAATGTGAAATCATATCAAATGTAGTCCAGAGATATTGATTTGAGTCGTGGGCCAATTATAAAATTTTCATTTGTTTGGTCAATTATAAAATTTCATTAAATTCCGTTATTCGAAATATTGCGAATTACCTTCAAACCACACAGTTACAAATATTGCGGGTAATAGCATCCAAGGTTGCATATAATACATCATGTCTATCGGATCGTGGAGACCGAGTTTGGATTTTTGCATAATGAGTTGTGTCATGGTCCATCGAATACCACTCGCAAACGATGCTAAGAGACACAATATAAATCCAAGAACACCAAATTGGGTAGATTTATAAGTGAACATTGCTAATCCTCCTGCTATCATCACCACTATCCCTACTAGAGACCATGACTACAATAAACAATAATTATTATTTGCCTGTTAAAAGATAATGTATGAGAGCCCTAATAAATAAATATGTAATGTTTTAATTAGAAATAAGCCTTATATATATATACCTTTTTCTCCAGTTTAAAAAGTAGAGAAAATCCAAGAATAAATATAATGGTAGTTGATTTAGTCATAGTAACCCTAGGAAGGAATTTAACTATAATAAATAATAATAAATGTCTTATACTGTATATACATATATATATAATTGGTGTTCTAATATTATTTATACCTACAAAGATATTGAAATCAATGAAAGTGCCCAATTGGATAAACCAATATCGACACCACTGGCTATACCAGGTACCATTATTGAATAAATTATATTTTGCCATGGTAGATTTATCCGTCTGCCAGTAAAATATCTTCTGATGCATCTTATTAATGCGGACAATGTAAACTTTATAATCAAATGGCAAACTACTACTCCAAGTGGAAAATTGAATCCCTAAAGATATTGCAAATTCTTAATAGTAAACTTATATATTTTTGTAAATATGTAGAGAGAGTTTGTTTTTAATAAAACAAGATTTTTTATGATAATTAAATGTGATATAAGCAAAATTTTATTATAACTAAATAATAATAATAATAATAGAGAGAGATAAAACCAAATTACTAATTTGTTATGTATGTAACTACTCACATAAGTATTATAAAGCCATGGATTATAAAATGTAAGGCCTATTGATAAAACAAAGTAAACATAGATCAATAAAAACACGTGGCATGCTTTCCTCCAAAATGTGGGTTCCGAGCTTGTTACATTTTGGAAATCTGGTACATTTTGCGGTAAGTACTCTGATGTATCTACATCGTCTCTAGCAATTTGATATTTTATGTGCGAGCGTGTCATATTTCCTAAATTTAAAAAATCTGAAAAAATTTAGAAATTTATGATTGACAGCACTTTTATTATAAATAAAAAGAGCAAAGAAATAAAGCAATGCAAAAATATACAGGATGTCTCATAATTCGCGGATCACCCGTCATGTGCAGATAGAACGGATTAAACCGAGTAGAGAAGTACCATTTTGCGATCTTTTTTAATTGATATCTCATTAATTATTGTGAAAATCGCGAAATGGTACAGGACGTTTTTACTCCGGTTTAACCCGCTCTACCTACACACGAGTGATCCGCGAATTATGGGACAGCCTGTATAACTCGTCTCGTTTTATTTCACATATATTGTCAATAATAGAAAAAGATAAAAAATCTTTATCTCCATATAATTTTCAGTCATATTTCTTGGAACTCTTATCAAGCTTTATATAAAATGTATATAAATAATTTGTAACAGCTACAAATATATCACATATCTTTTTCTACTATTGTGTGCAAATTATTGTTTACAGTATAATATTATAATAAAAAAATAATCTTTGTACAAAACTATGCAATAAAAATGCTGGTATATCATAATTTCAAGATATGTATTTAGCTTTTATTGTCTTCAGAGAAGAGACTTTCTTCTGCTGTCTTCAAAAGAACTTTCTTCCATTTTTTTCCTTCTTATTTTTTATTTATTATTCTAAACATTTTTCTATGATTTTAATTGAACGTTTTACAAAATGGAGCACACATAGTGCTGTTATTTCTGCGCGATACCAGATGCGATAAAAAACGCAACAGTAAATCGTAAAAGTAATATATTCGTGAAAAACATACCACTTTCTGGAACTTTATGCATAAGGAAATCACTGATAAATCATCGCAAGTATATTCCAGGAATTGATACGTATATCATTCGTATAAAAATTCGAAAAAAGCATCCATATGTCACTCACAACATCACCATTACTTCCCTGAAAATAAAGATTGAAAAATTGAGAATATGATTAAGAAATCGACGATAAAGGAAATATTATCGGAAATATAATCGCTCACTTTGACTTTAACATAAACTAACGTAATTCGGCGCGAACATAACCTGAAGGCAAAAGTGATGTCACAACTGTCACCGTGTCTCACTATCAACCCTTCGAAAAGATCTTATCAGGAGCTTTGCCACGGATGTGCCTGCGAGGATGGTTCGCTTATCAGGTTGGCAATGACAAAGCAAACATGCTTGTGTTTTCGATTTCTCTTTGATCACCTGTCGACCTGTCGCGACCGTGTATACACGTTCGTTGACGCTAACCTGTAATCTGTAATTACTATACATATATATAAGATCGTAAAAAAAAGAAAAAAAAAATAGCTGCGAATTACGTTGCAAATTCGATATCGCCGTGAATCGATTTGCTTTGCATTTTAGATCATCGAAATAAAAATCATATTTTTTACACCTACAAATATATTTTCATTACCGACAATATTTTTTTTTTCGACGAATTAAAAAATTTGATGTTAAATTTGCAACTAAAAAAATCGTAAGCGCAAATTATTAATGTGTTAATTGAAAAGAATTTTTGTCATCACTTGTGCAGAAATAAAATTCGAAGAAAATAAACCGTGCAAATTCTCGCATGTAGCAAAACGGACTAATTATCAAAATATATAAAATATACCTACGCTGAGCGATAAAAAAAAATTGCGGTCGTTTGAGAATGGAAACAAATTAATCTTGCGATTATCATATATATTTCAAAGATAAGATTTCGTGTAGCAATGATTTGCAGTTTCTTGCGACGCCATAAAAATAAAGTGAGTTATGTATGAAATAAATTCTGCTGCAAATTTTAATACAAATTTGCTTGACCGCTCGCGGTATTTTTTTGATCAAGATGTAATTGCGAGAAAGAGAGAGAGAGAGAGAGAGAGAGAAAACCTAACGGTATAAATCGTTCTTTTCTCCCTCTTTTATTTTTTATGTGTACAACAACGCGACACTATTTGGTAAAAATATTTACGAACATATATATATCTAGAAATAATATTTTATACTATAAATATTTAGGGAAGTTTTTATTATACACTAATGTAAAATGAGAAACGTACGACTATTATCAAAGATGAGATGAGGGCCTGTTGATTTCGAAAAACGCAATTTTTTTATTTTATAGAGAAAAAGGGAGACAAAATAATTGGATTTTATCAAAATTAATGGACTGAATAAATGAAAATCTGTGTGTATAAATAAATGAATTTTTTTATTTCAATCCAATTTGTCTTCTAATTCATTCATTCTCCATTAGTCTCAGATTTTTTTTATTTGCACCATATAAAGAGGATATTTTTATTATTACATATTGTAATAATGTCATTAATGTTGTCAGTCTCGATTGTGGACTACTCCACTTTAATAATAGGTAATATTATTCAAGGTTGCCAAGATGAACTCATCGTTCAACATAATCAAATATGAATATTCGCAATAGGTCGTAAAATCTACACATATGTGTAAAAAAGAGAGTAGTTTTTTTAATTACACACATTAAATAACAGAGAATGGTATTCTATATCTAAAAACTAGTAAAAATAATTTCACGAAGTTAAACCACTTTGAATTTTTTCTGCAATATGTAAAAAACTCAATTGACTCCGAGACTCTCTTTACATATTTTCTTCTGTAAACACATGCAGCTGACTAGAAATCGCTCAGTCCATAAACTTCAGATCTTATCTAAAGTTATCGTTTTCGATCTCATCTAAATTTTCTTTGAATAAACGTTAAATACAATAATTATGTATTTTTTCTCGAAGTTTTAAATTATAATGTTAAATTATGATGTTAATGAAGAGAATACTCCTCTATATATTACATGTTTTACTCGTTTTACTGACATAGGATGCCATACCTGTTTTCATTATAATTAAGAACATCACTCGTGATAAAGATGGTCGCTGAGAATTCGCTCGTTCATAAAAAAAATTCCTTTAGAAGTAAGACATACTTCCCAATTATTATTTACAGATTAGAACGACTGACAAGCAGCAATAAACTAACAAGCATGTTTTGAATCATTCTGAATATTATAAGATTTAACAATAAAAAGTTATAAAAATCTTAACAATGGTAAAAGTCTTGAAGAATTTTTTTTTAAAGATCATAATATATCTTTTAAAATATATATATCGTATGGAAATAATAAAAATACGCGCGTAATATTAAAATTTTTAATATAAATTTTAATTAATTTATATGTATGTATATAAATATCACATAAAAGCAAGAAAGATAAAAAATAGAGAAAAGTGCGAATCATTCAGGATATCATTCCGCAAAATATATCTCAAAATGAAAAAGGTGATCATTGAGATGTTACATTTATGGATATATATTATATTTACCAATTTTGTAACTAAAAACTAACTATTAACCTTAACATTAATTTATTTTTATATTTTAATTAATATACATTATAAATATAATATGTTACACATTCTACAGAGTTTTATATATATAGTATAATATATAATTTCTATTGTATTATACACATAAATGAAATTTTTAATATGTATGTTCAAGATCTTCAAAATTTTCAAAGATTTTAAGACTTTTACATTTGTTGAGATTATCACATATCTTTTAAATAAAAGAAAAATTAAAAAATTTTCAAAATATACAGAGAAAAGGATAAAAGTTTTTACAGATTTTTTTTTTTTAATTTGCAAGACTTTAATCACACACACAATATTTGAAACTATGCGCAATAGAATTACTCGAAAACAATTTCTCAAAAGACGAATCGAATATCCATCATTGTTGGTGATCACTGACAATATTCGCATGATACTCGCATTCGCGTACTCGAGCCCGGGAATAGTACGTGCAACAATTGGCCGCTAGATCTCAAAATACATACTTCTCACTTAAGACGCGTCAAGAATCAAAGTTTAAAAAAAAAAGTATATTATACACAAACGCGCAAATCTATCGCGCGCGCGCACACACGTTTGTTCGTTACACGTATATGATTAGCCGCTTCCTTCTCGTGTGTTATCTCCGGTCGCTGCGACTACCGTTTCTGTAGCTGCCGCGACCTCGTGAATTGCTCTTGGTCGTCGAGGCCGACTTTGTCGTCGAATCTGACGACGAATATCGCACCGAGCCACCGGGTAAACCGGAACTGCCGCCACTGCCGCTACCGCTTCCGACATTGCTCCCGTTACCGCTGCCGCCGTTTCCGCTCTTCGCAGTCGTCGAACTAGCCGCGGCTCCGCTACTGGGTGTTGTTGTGTTACTTTGGATGGCCTGCAACAGAAATTGCACGCGTTGTTTTTAATCCGGATGCGTTGGATTCCATATTATTATCGAAATGACGAGTCGTTCTTAAATACATATATACATAAATGTAAAATTATCGCTATCTGTTATTCATTTATATATTTAAATGGCTTTAATATATATGCGAATAAAGAACACGTCAAGTGTTCGTTTCTAAATGTTTTTATCTGTAAATGATAGAAATATCAAATAAGACATTGCGTTCCATATTCTCGCGATATCGAAAAAAAAGCTATGACTAAATTTATTATGTAGATTATTAAAAAATTCGTTTAGATGAACAAAATAAACTTGGATTCTAGAAGAAAATTGAAATAACTCGACGGATATAATTTGAAGCGAAAATTAATAACAATTTCAAGTGTGCGAAAAAAAAAGAAGTTAGAAAAAATTGGAATATCGCGCGTCTCGACGACTCGGTGTACCAAGGGCTGTCGTCCCGATTGACCCGAGATACTGTTGGCGTTGCCGTTGTTGGTGATGCTGTTGTTGACGTTACTGCCGGGCGGGCCCGAGCCGGTCTGATTGACCAACTGCTGCGACAACATCGGATTCGGATCGCTCATGTTGACCTGCTCGTTGATCACCATGCAGAACTCGCCTATCTTCTGTATATCCCCGTTCTTGCCCGAGTACAGGGTCAGGCATTGCCGCCAGACGGACGCGTAGCCCTTGGTGAGCCGTACGATGTCGCCCGGCACGAGGAGCTGTCCGGGCTCGTCCCAGATGGAGACGTTCATGCAGGCGGTGCTGTCGGCCACTTTGAACGTTCGAACTTCGCGGTTCTCTTTAGTGATGGTAGGGTGGCTAACCTCCAAAACGATAAACACTACGTTGATGTTCTTCTGGCCCGCCCGGATATCCTTTATTAGCACGTAATCCATCGTCCCTTTCGCGAATCGCGCGTACGCACGCACACGCCCATACACACATACACACACACAACGCAGCAAATCGAGCGTCCTTACGAGGACGCTCGTCCCGTGTACCGTACCGTGCGACGCGTGTTATCCAAATGACACGACAAACGTCCGTGTCCGTGTGTCAAAGTATGT
>NW_021849308.1:38760-62739 GCF_003651465.1 Formica exsecta | reverse complement strand
CTCTTCCCCCCACTCGGAATACCTTCCCCCTCCTCCGCCCCGCTCGACGCCTCTCGTTAATTAAGCTCGTCGCCCTTCGAGTCTTTAAATCGCGCCGAGGATCGTTCGCTCGCACCGGGTGCTTGAAAATATCACCGGATCGAAACCGGCTCGGTGAGATAGAGCGTAACGAGAGAGTCGGCGAGGCATCAGAGAAATGAGAGCCGAGTGTCGTTGATAGTTGACATAGGTCCGTATGTCGGCCATGTCATCTTAGTTCGTAGCGTGACCACCACGAATGATACGCGTGCGTCATCGCCATAGAGCTTGTATATCTATAGATGCCTTCCGTATATTTTTCCTCTGCGATATTCGCTGACAGATAGAGAGAGAGAGAGAAACATATCTTCTATCCTTCATTGTAAAAAAATTCGCACGCACGCACGCACACGGGCACTTGTATTATCATACGCACGCAATAAAATGTGCACACATATACCACACACGATCCACGATAAGAATAGAAATATCTCCTCTCTCGCTCGATCAGCATCGAATACGATTCCGGTCGCAGGGCATCCCTTCTCGAGATATCATCTGCGCAGGCGCACGATATCACGCGATGCCGCGCACGGATCTCAAGAACTTTGAGCCCGTGCTTTGAACAAAATACCCAGCGACAACATGCGACAAATATACGAATTAATATTCGATCGTGGGCGAAGTGTGACTGCATAGCGATAATTCTGCATAGTTCAACGTTTATGATTGTTTGTGACAGAGAATTTTACCGTTCGATATTACGGTACTGAATAAATGCGAATTAATTTGTGAAATTGCTGAACACAGGTAGTTATTGCATAATTAAAATTCTACGATTATTGCGTGCAAGGGATGAAGCGGAAAAGTTTGACAAAGTTACTCCACAATGTTAATGATATTTTAATGTTCGGCGGAATAGCATTTTAACCTTTAACCTTTAAACATTAATTTATATACGCAAATAAGTGTTGTTATCAGAACCTTGGTCAACTCTATTATTATATTGAGATTAAAAGTATTTTAAATGAAATATGTCAAAAGTATTCTGTACTAGTTGTTTTTTACGGCAAAAACATTGCGTTTTATTGCGTAATAGAAGTTAATTGTTTATTTGATTATTTGTATCTTGGTAAGAGCACAAACGATTATTTCTGATTGATAATTGTCTATTGGAAAGAGAATTTACAGTAATTAGCTTTGATTGATTATTAAAGTGCATACAATGAGCTATCACCGAGGAAGTGGTAATAAGCCAAAAGGTTTTGGCTTTGCTGGCTTTCAAATGTCTGGGACAAAAAGAAGTGGTACTAATATACCTCCACCTCCGCCAAACTCGGCCTTGAGTAAACAAGGTTATCACACAATGAATGCTATTACAGAAAATGCTTTGTCCGCTTGTTGGGGTATGCCTAAAAAACGCAGCAAAACAGAAGAAGAGTTAGTATATCTATAAAAAACATCGATACTCTGAAAATTATGTTATAAAAGAAACTAGAGACAAATTAAATATTCTTGTAACATTATTATGTTAAATTAGATATTTTGAAGATGATGATGAACCCCCGACTTCATCATTGGAATATATACCTGCACCTGGTTCTCCTACATATGATTTAATGAAAAAATCTGCAACAAAAGATGAAAGCGATGGTGAAGAAGATCCTTTAGATGCTTTCATGGCCGGAATTGATGCAGAAGTGAAGCGAAACAGTTGTGCAGCTCAAGGTAGTGATGATCGTAAGGAAGACAAATCAAAAGGATTTCGGGCAGACATTGATGGAGAAGATGATGAGGAGAGTTACTATAGGTACAATTTTTGGGTAATATATGGTGTTATAGTATTGCCGTTCATTGTTTTGCACATAAAAATTATAATAAGAAAAATATTTCATTTTTGTGTTTTATTTCTTAGGTATATGGAAGAGAATCCAACTGCTGGTTTGCAACAAGAAGAATCCGATCAAGAAATTGAATACGATGAAGATGGTAATCCCATTGCGCCACCAAAGAAAAAAGAGATTGACCCACTACCTCCAATCGATCACAGTGAAATAGAATACGAACCATTTGACAAAAATTTTTACAATGTGCATGAAGAAATTGCAAGCTTAAGTAAACAACAGGTTGATGACTTGAAAAATACTTTGGGTATAAAGGTATCCGGACCATCTCCGCCTAATCCGGTCACAAGTTTCGCCCATTTCGGCTTTGATGACGCGCTGATAAAAACTATCCGTAAAAATGAATACACGCAGCCTACACCTATTCAAGCTCAAGCGGTTCCTGCTGCTTTGAGTGGACGAGATATAATAGGTATAGCAAAAACTGGTAGCGGTAAAACAGCGGCATTTATCTGGCCGATGTTAGTGCATATTATGGATCAGCGTGAATTGAAAACTGGAGATGGTCCTATCGGTCTTATCTTGGCACCGACGAGAGAATTATCTCAACAAGTAATCTTTTATTCTAATTTTGATCTTATACTACAGCTCACAAACGAGTGTTTGAAATGTAAAAGTTATATGTGAATATGTTATAGATTTATCAAGAAGCGAAGAAATTTGGAAAGGTTTACAATATCCAAGTGTGCTGTTGCTATGGGGGCGGTAGTAAATGGGAGCAGAGCAAAGCGTTGGAAAGCGGCGCGGAGATTGTGGTCGCTACCCCTGGTAGAATGATTGATCTTGTTAAAATGAAAGCAACGAATTTAGCTAGAGTTACATTTTTGGTTCTGGATGAAGCCGATAGAATGTTCGATATGGGATTTGGTGAGTAAATGAATTGTAATACACATCTAAATATGTGTCAATAATAGATACTGAACTATATCTTTTTTTCTTTTTTAGAACCACAAGTACGCTCTATCTGTAATCACGTGAGGCCCGACAGACAAACATTGCTGTTCAGTGCGACATTCAAAAAGAAAGTAGAAAAACTTGCTAGAGACATTTTAACAGATCCTATTAGAATAGTGCAAGGTGATGTCGGTGAGGCCAACACTGATGTGACGCAACATGTTATCATGTTTCATAACAATCCTAGTGGTAAATGGAATTGGCTGTTACAGAACTTGGTTGAATTTCTAAGCGCTGGCAGTCTTTTAATCTTTGTCACTAAGAAGGTGCGAAAGCTAAGCAACTCCTACTATAATACAACGTTAAAGGGGTGTGTAATCTAATATTTTTCCCCCACATCTCAGCTGAACGCGGAAGAACTTGCCAATAATCTCAAATTGAAAGAATTTGATGTATTGCTTTTGCATGGTGATATGGATCAAATCGAGAGAAATAAAGTGATTACAGCTTTTAAAAAGAAGGATGTCAGTACCTTGGTCGCTACTGATGTAGCTGGTAATTAAACTATTTATATATATTCAAGCTATATATATATCTTTTTGTTGATGTTGAAATATATATGTGAAATTCTTGTTGCGTGGCGTTTCAGCGCGAGGTTTGGATATTCCACATATCAAGACTGTCGTAAATACGTTAAAGGGGTGTGTAATCTAATATTTTTCCCCCACATCTCAGCTGAACGCGGAAGAACTTGCCAATAATCTCAAATTGAAAGAATTTGATGTATTGCTTTTGCATGGTGATATGGATCAAATCGAGAGAAATAAAGTGATTACAGCTTTTAAAAAGAAGGATGTCAGTACCTTGGTCGCTACTGATGTAGCTGGTAATTAAACTATTTATATATATTCAAGCTATATATATATATATATATCTTTTTGTTGATGTTGAAATATATATGTAAAATTCTTGTTGCGCGGCGTTTCAGCGCGAGGTTTGGATATTCCACATATCAAGACTGTCGTAAATTACGATGTAGCGCGAGATATCGATACTCACACGCATAGAATAGGAAGAACTGGACGAGCTGGTGAGAAAGGTACAGCGTATACTCTTGTAACTGAAAAGGATAAGGAGTTTGCCGGACATTTAGTAAGAAATTTGGAGGGAGCGAATCAAGAAGTGTCAAAGAGCTTGATGGATTTGGCCTTGCAAAGCGCATGGTTTAGGAAATCAAGATTCAAAAGTGGAAAAGGGAAGAGTTTAAATATCGGTGGAGCCGGACTTGGCTTCAGAGGCAGACCAGAATCGTCGAGTTCGGTATGCATCTAATAATAACTTTTATAAATATTCTTATATACATATTTTCTCAAACAACTGTAACGATAACTATATACTTTAGGGTGGATCATCGTCAACGCAAGCGTCCAAGGATATCAGTGAGGTAGTTAAAAAATTAGAAAGACACGGACCTGGTAGCGATCGACTCTCCGCTATGAAAGCTGCTTTCCGAAGTCAATATACTTCTCAGGTGAGTTGCGTACTTCGGAAAGATGCATTAAAGAATGAAATTCAAAAGTAGTCAGCGAATGTTTCGCTAATCAACAATTTTGTTTGCTACATTGTAGTTCCGAGCATCGTCAGATCATACTTGGGAACAGACAATCACTCCACCTTCTGTGATAATGCCGCCACCGCCGACCGTACCACCACCGAAGCCAGCAGCTCAGGATAACACTCAAGCCTCCAATTCCACGGAACCGGAGCGTAAAAGAGTGCGAAAAAGTCGATGGGAGTGATCATGTAATGTACCATTATTTGTGTATACACTATATAGCCGCTATTATGCTACATCGGAACGATAACGAACTGACTTGTTTTATATTACAATAAAATTTAATTTTACCAATTTGTACGGATATTATCGATCGAATCAGTTCGATCGAAATCATGTATAGTACCTGGTCATCAGCCTGATTGCGGCTTATAGCTTTATCGATGACATATTAATTTTATTTTGCTGCAATTCCGCGGAGATCAAATTGCGTGCAGTTCTTGTACGGGGTCTGTAATCGCGTCTTTAAAAGCACGCTTACGCGTCTGGTCGCAATTTGTGCTTAGAGTGAATCACTCTATAATTATCCCATAAGGAGCTGTGGCCGTGATCGTGTATCCGCAATAATCCTCTTAATTTCACGATCGTACCCCTAATTGCACCTTACAAAAGTGATGAAGATTATCTTTCTGGTAACTGCGCCACTGAAAAACGTTGTTTACTCTTTTAGACGCAATTTATTAATAGGTTACATATATAAAAATACAGTAAGGTATGGCATCCATTGAAAAAAGTGCAGAAATATAAAAAAAATTCAATCTCTTTACATACAATTTTTAAAAATTTTCAATCTTCAATAATAATCTTTGAAATTTTTAAAAAATATTGCATTATAATATTTTGCATGAGAGAAAGTTTAAGAATAGTTTACGAATATTCAAAGGGAAAGCGCGCACACATACATAGTGTAACCGAGATAGATATCAAGATGATGGAATAACTACCTTCTCTACTATTTCATCTATTATATACCTCTTCTTTTTTATAAAAACATCACCGTCTCATCACGCATTGATACCACTCTTGTGTTGTCCTGCGCGCGCGCGCGCGAGAATAAGGATAAGTGTTTGCTTAATATGGAGATTAAGCCAAAGAGATAAAAGCCATCGATCATGCATCGGTCGACACTCGATCGAGTGGGACGTTAATGACGGTTCTCTCATCAATAGAACCGCTGACACGCGTATCCGCATCATTAAACCGCTTTCCGATCGACGCGTGGCGTTGCAACAGAGTTTCTAATACCCAAGGTCCTTGTTCACGGTTACACTTCTCAAGGTCGCAAAAGCATTATCTTCCGCCTTGCCGCGCGGTTAAAATACTCCGGAAAAAGATATCAATCAATCTTATCCTCATTCTCTTCCGTTCCATGTCATTGCAATCTGAAGGATCGCATTTCTTTAGGAACATTAAATAGATGTCACAGTATTCGAAATATGTTTTTGCGTATTATACCTTAAACGGCAATCATCTAAAGGTCAAGATGCTTAAAGATTTATATACTGTGGCATTGCAGGACTGCTCTTCCTTCTGGTTTTTTCTGTCTGTTGCAGGAGGATCGTTGAACCCGTTGATTTTCTCGCGGCATCTATATTTTTGCCGCTAAACTTTTCCATGGCTCTAGTATACGAGCCAGTACAGATCCGACCCCAGACGCCTTTTCGTTCTTCCGTATATTGCCTATTTCTTCCCTCGCTAAACGTTCGCTGGATATCACTCTTTTTCGCGACTCTGCAGACGTCCTCTTTCTCCAGAGACGTACTGGAACCCGCGGCGGCCTGGACGTCCTCCCAAGACACGTTTATATCAGATTGCACGCTGGATGGTGTAGGACAACTGCTGTCGCTCGACAAGGAGGAGGATCGGATGAAGGATGGCGGAACCATCAGCTTTATTCGCTCTTCCGGTTGACTGTCGGTCGATGACAGTTCATTCTTTGCGCGAGAACTCGTCCCATAACCATCTTGATTATCATGGACGAGATTGTCGTTCAAGATAATCTTCGCGATCGATGTTCTTTTCCTGAGATTTTCTAGATTTTCTTTAGGAGTACTCTGGGAACTGTCCACCCGCTGCAGAATATCCTTCAGATTTACATTTGCGGTGTCAGTACTAAAACTCGATTTGCTTCGTTCAATCTTAGATCCGATTCTAGGACCGGCTTTTCCGTTAGTCATGGTGATAGTCGTTTTTTTAGGCACTTCGTGATTATCATCTTTTAAAGTTATTTCCGGATATATATAATTAGGCAATCTTTCCTTTTGGCGACTTGAGATAGTAATCTTAGATTGCGCTTCTAGCGGCTTTAGATTTCGTTTTTGATTCTTTGCAGATCTTTCCGTTTTGCCAGACATAGCGCCTTTCACGCACTGTTTATACTTTTCATCTATCGTGGTATCGAGATTGCTTCGAGTACTCATGGTATCCATAAAGATGGACTGTTCATTATCCTCTTCGGGCTGTAAAAGCGACCATTGATCCAAGGATAAATTCGTATCTTCATTCTGATTGCTTAACCCTTGTAAAATAGCAATAACATTCTCTTCAGTATCCTTCACGGAATCTTCCTGGTCCTCTTTCCGCGTGAGCTCGTCCCGCGTCTCATCTTCGTTATCCTCATCCTCTTTGTCAAAATCGTTATTGAGACTCTTCAGAATACCTTCGTTTTTCTCGTTGCGTTTTCTTAGCTCCTCCCAATTCTTTCGCGGCTTGTAGCTCGTCTTTCGTCTGACAATCTTACTTTCGGTGATGTTAATGTCCGGGATGAAGAGACGTAAGGCCTTTGTGCCAGTCGGAAATGTTACCTCGTTAATTCGCCTCTCGGACATGATTGCCTTCAGGCTCGTTTTCGAAGCAACCTCCTGGTGCTTGTTGAATGCAGAAACCAACTGCGCCACCGTATACTTTGGCTCATCGTTCTCCGATTCCGTCGAACGATCTTCTTTATCGTCGGACGCCGCTGAATTATTGGAACGGCTAGAAACATCAGAATGTTGACGTTCGCAAGGATGTTTGCCTAAACTATTAGATTCCGTCTCGCGTCTTAACGGCATCTCGTCGGAATCCTCTGTCAAGGTGTCCGACTCTACGGATTTCAGGGAGTCTAGATTTTCCTCGGATTCCGAGGTGAGCTTCTTCAGGATCTGCAACTGATCTACACTCTTCGCTTCGTGTTTCATATTATTCGATAGGATGCACGAGTTATCTTGATTGTCGCCGGTGATATCGCTCGGCATCTTCATATCCGTCGATATTGTTGGCTTATCTTGATTAATTTTCTCAATTTTGTCGGACGTTAAGTCACTTCCCAACGTTACATTAGTGACTATGCGATCGTCGCTCATCGACGGTGTAAGTCTAAAGGACGCGATCTCGGCGCCGAGTTGTTTGAAAATCGGCAGCATATCCTCGGTCTTTGCGCGCTGATAGCTCTTCCTTCGACGCTTCAAGCATTCCAGGCTCCTGTAGATATCCAGGACACCTTGAGATTTCGACAAGGACCTTAAGCCGTACAGTTTCTCGCGGGATTTACTGATGACAGGGTTCATCGCGGCGATGGCGCCGATCCGCTCAGAGCCGATCGTCGCAGATCCATTCAGCAGACATGCCTGAGACTGAACGCGATTCAGACTGCGTATTCTCGAAAGTATTCCGCGGCTCAGGCCTTGATTCAGATTAGCCTGGGATCGGCTCTGAGCTTTACTCAGTAGCCCTTGCGTCTGCTCTTGATTCAGCAGGTAGCTCTGACTCGCGCAGCTTAGGCTGGTCCTGGAGGAGTCCAAGCTGGCCTGAGAATCTGCCGGGCTGGGGAATTCCTCGCTACCTGCCAAGCTCGAACGGCTCCCCGTGAAGTAGTGATTCAGGCAAATCTCGCTCTGACTCAGTAGGCAGTCCTGCAAGCCTTGTTGATGATGCTGTAGATGATGGTTCTGATCGTTTTGGAGATCTGCCTGGCAGAGACTTGCCTGGCTAGTCGTTTGGCTCATCAGAGCTGCTCGTCTCAGGTTCTCCCGGCTGACGACGCGTTCCAGAAGAACTTCTCGCGACTTGGATAGATATCTTCGTAGATGAGGCGACGCCTGTGTTGGGGCGCCGCGCAGCCAATCGTGGCGCAGGCATTGCTTCGCGGTCATTCGTGCACTAGAAAAGAGAGAGAGAGAGAAAAAAAGGAATAAATTATTCTTCGAGAAAATTTTTTCTCGAAAAAGGTCAAGCGCGCGATGAATCGAATGGCGATTATACCTCGGGTCTAGCACCAAGAGCTTCGCGACGAAGTCCTTTGCCTGCGCCGAGACATCCTCGAACAGTTCCTCGGGAAAGTCCACCTCTCCCAAGGATATGTTCTGAAAGGTTTCCTGGTCGGTTTCGCCACCGAAAGGCGAGAATCCTGTCAGCAATACGTAGGTCGTGACACCGAGTGACCTGGAATGAATATATCTTTTTTATAAAATGAGGAAAATTTAATATGTATATATCTCCGTACGAAAATTTGATGTGTAAAGGAACAATAGCATAAACATCACGTTTAATCTTACCACATATCCGCTGCCAGCGTGATCGGTTCATAATGCAGTATTTCGGGTGCTGAAAGAGAAATGTAAACACGATTGAATATATGGAAATGTATACGCACAATAGCATTCAGCGCGATCTCACGTGCCGTGATCTCCCCCGTCCGTCCGTCCGTCTGTCCACTTATTTTATGTCCAGTGACCTCGCACGTGACGTCACTCGAGCGTGCACGTCATTTTTATTTACGTACAAAAATCGTGGGTCGTTCGCTTGGAGATGAAGTCGATAATCTAATTCGCATCATTTCATCCAGTGATTCTGATTTTTTATTCGCACTGGTTTTTAATTCGATTTAGAGCTATTGTTAAAATCATAATTTGATCTAGCTGTAAAACAGAGAAAGGAGATCGCAAATTTCTATAAAATCCTTTATATAAGTTTACAGCTCGATTTATGCTGTCGGAGCGAGCGAAGCAAAGAAATATGATTGCGATAACTGTTCCCAGCCTATTGCTAAGGAAACGTCAGACTGGATTACGTCGATACGATCTTAACTACCCACCGCCAACACCCCGTCGATCCTATTATTATTTCGTAGACATTGCATGTGGTGACACGTATCAATTAAATCGCGCGGCGGGTAGTCCACCGGTTCTTTGCCTCGGTTAAATGGCTGACGGATTCGGAGCACCTTTTTCTCAACAACCGTAACGGTACCACCTCCGATATTCTCGCCGCTTGACATTTTACTGCTATCAAATAGGTGGGCGGGTGAGACCGACACACCGGCGGTGATTAATTGGTAAATAATTTTCATGGCGAACCCGAGAAAAACATGTTCTTTAAACTGCAAATCATATTTGAACTTATGACAGCTCGGACGAAGGAAAAAAAAGAAGCGTTTTTATTCACACGAGATCTTAATTTTAAACGATAAAAGGAGGGAGAGAGGAAAATCATGCACAAAGGAGGAACGTTAATTCATCGCCTGTCCGACTTTGTTATTTACTTTGTTCTCCGCGACGTGCGCGTGTAAAGGTCACATCAGACGCGCGTCGATTACCTTGCCTGGAAACAGCACGATTTGAAACGACCGACATCAATTACGGGGATCCGGTTGTGTGTATGCGTGTGCATGTCACACATCGTAACGGGGGTGTCTCTCTTCCCCGCTCCCCCAACCCCTCCCTCCCTCCACAACGCGGCTTTATTAAGGGCGCACGGGCAGCGCGCAATGAGGCTAACGCGTCAATTAATATCGGTTATATTTGCGATCTCGCCGCGATGATCGTCAATTAGCAGATCCAGATAATGATCGATAGCAATTAAGCCGCGCGGCAACGAGCAAAGCGCGGACACACCACCTGGACGAGTATCTCCCTCTCACCCTCCTTTCGAAGCGACGTTAAGGTAAATCCTAATATGTCCGATACACTCATTATTGCTAGTTATATCTCGACAGTCATATAATACGGCAATTTATATTTTTGTTCCTTATTAAGAAAGTTTGTCAAGTCGCTGCATCTCGGCGTTCGATCTCTCAGTGATCGTTCAAGCCGGCGAATCGCTCCGAATTGTTGCGTGCTCGAAAGAGATTTATAACGCGCATTAAACTTTCGTAACCTTCGTACGATATTAACGACGTTGCGACAGAAAATGGAACGTTTTGTTTCTTTCGGTCGCGTAATAAAGGGCCAGTTACAAATATATATCTCTGACTGCGCATAAAAGAGGATATTTTTACTCTTTAATAAGTATCGTAAAATTTCGCATCAACATGCAAGTAAAATCGTAAGGTAATAATTCACCGGAAACTTGGTCAGAAAAGTCACTCACCGACGTAATCCGGCGTGCCAAGAATCTCGCGGACCTCGGTGCCCTCGAGGATCACTCTCGATATCTCGAAGTCGCACAATTTAACGTCGCAGTCCGGGAAGGAGCCCATCATGACCAGATTTTGAGGCTGTAAAATTCAATAGAATTCGCTTATATTTAATGAAAAAGTTTTCGTAAACGAGACATATAGACACATTATACATATATAAATAAATGGACGTCTCAAAATCGTTAACAGCTTTTGTTGCCTTAACAACCGCACGATCGAATCGCTTCGCGTAGCTCGTGGAACCAGATGCTTCTCTCGCTTCCATATCTCGAAAAAGTTAAATATAGTCCATGTCATTGCGCTTTATCGGCATCGTAACCAAAGGGATACGATCGGTCTTCCGCGTGCTCGCGCAGATAAGCCATTGAGAAAGGAAGCGATTTTCCGTATCGCGTTACAGTGAGCACATCCGATAATCGTCGCCAGGCTTCTCGTTGAATGGAATTTCGGTGTACGCGCGCCGTTTAGAGATTACGGAATCGCACGATATTTCGACCGTGCTACGGTATCCATTTCCAAAGCGCATATAGAGTGTGCATTGTGCGTATATTCTCTTCCGTATTCGAGTAATCGTTCCTTTATCTCGTGGCGGGGGAATGGGGGAGAGGGAGAGAAGAGGCAAGCAAAATCCTTCGCGACGAGGATGAGCGCTTTCGATGCGTTTTTGCGACGACCTGCTGGTGAATAGCGGCGTCTGTCCGCTAATGTAAATATGTATCATCTCGGCGACAGCCGGCTATAATCGCGGGTATTCATATATCGGTTCTAATGCAGTCGCCGCCGCGGCTCGGATCGATCATGGACGAGGGAAATAAATTAGCCGCGAAAAGAATCGATGCGATATTGTCGCGAGAGACATAATTTATGAAAATGTATCGAATAGAAGGATAAAGTATGCGAATCGCTGCGATCGCCGTGAAATTCAAAGACACGCCGACCAATCCAATTATCATAAATCGCCGAGAACTGACGTACAATGAAGGCTGATTGTGAGTATCGAAGGCTGCGCGATATTATAATTGCTGACATAATCTAAATCGTGATAATTATGTGGCTCGAGATGTTCTAGGATAGCTTTCACCAGCTACCACCGGTCGTTCAATCGAGTAAACCGAGAGCGCTATGCGCATGTATGTACATATGTTATATATTTGCATGTGGGGCATGTTGATTGAGCAAGATGTAATAAAATCAATCGTAGGTGTTGCGATCGAAAAGAATTAATTTTTCACGGAATACGCATTTATATATTAATGAGAGAAGTTTCCCTCCACACTGCGAGTTGATCATAGATCCCTTCGACGAAGAAGGCGATTCCGGGACACCCGGTAGATACATACAACCTCTACTTGCTTGTGTCATGGATACACGCGCGGGCGAAGTATATATATGCATATATATATATATATATATAATAATTGTCTGGCTTTTCTATTAAAGATGATACGGGGCAACGACAGAAGGACGTAGCGACCCTTTCCGAGCGTCATCAGTGAGCTTCATTCGCTTGGAATCCTCGTCGGTTTAACGCGAGGAGAGAGCCTTGGGCATTTTCTCGTAGGCGCGCCTGAATATTCAAAGTTTCTTTCTTGGTCGCGCGCGACTAATAAATAATGACAAAAGACGTAAAAATAAATCTCGGCCCTCGAGATACGTAATTCCCTCGCGACGGGGCCATTACGTAGCGGGAATATTACGTGGCCGTACTCTCCGCGTACGCGCGCGAGTCGGCACAATAATATCGCGCAGAAGCTCGCGAACGCGTTGCAGTCGAATGATAAATAGGCCACATGCTAGTGGGAAGATTATAAAGAATAATGCGGTTCGCAATCGCGCTTGTCATCAAAATGGCACGCCGCACGGTCTGCCGTCTTCTCGTTGTTCGCAGCCTTTTTTAGACATTTATTTTCTGCCGGGCTCTTAACGTGCGCGCATTTTCCGTGGAACGACTGCCGATTAAAGCACACCGCGAGAAGCGCGAAGTGATTCTCATTTCAACTATTCAGCCGTTATTTGCGAACTTGGAGAGATCAGATGACGCGATTGATACGTAGATTGAATGCGGCGTATTTTCTCGTTGTACGCGAATTCAATTTACGCCGCGATGGATTTTCACTCGATGAAATATAGATTGTCAATTTAATTAATGCTCTTCGTTGCCCGGGAATTCTAATCAAATATTTGGACTACGATATCGATTCCATATGAAACAGTTTGTTTTTTATTCGAGAGGTCTCGTCCATGGAATTAAACATATAAATATCAATTTTCAGAATTTTAATAACAAACTTTTTTCTCTCTTTTTCTTCTCCCTATGACGTAATATAATTTTGACTTTTTAATAAATCGCATCTACATGCAAATTCTACAGAATCTGTGACAAACCGAATACGAAGTCTGATCTCAACAATGTCCTCGGGCGTTTTGTTAATCATTTTCTTACAGCTTTGTGACATTGGTAAATATCTGACGATCGGATAGAGACTCTCCAGAAATGTGATCGGCAATCCCACACGATTAAATCTACGAAATATCTCTTTATATTGTCCAAACAGACGCGTGGGCTCAAACGAATATGTCAAAGTCGTCTGACCATTCAATCGAAACGTTTGTTCTATGAGGAAAAATTAAATATATATTGTATCTGACTCAATCGATAGAAAAATTAATATTAATATATCTCTAACACATGTAGAATTATATATTTCTAACATTACAGCCATTAGAAAGCGAGAGAAGTTTCTATATCTGAAATGGTCGATCGTTGGCTACCATCTTTCCTCTTGGCGGGAACTCGGGTTATCGCGAGAGTTGCTCTCGTTATGGTGGCCAGACATGGGTGCCCAACGGAGGTAGGAACCAGGTGTGATTCACCGAGAGTGTGTATATCAGCGAAGGAGCAGGGCGTGGTCGTGCTGCTGCAGCTCGCGCGTTCTGTTTTTCCTCCGCGCTGCAAGTTCCTTGCGATCTTTTACGCAAACGACTTTGCTCAGCGAGATATCTCTCTCATCTTTATCCCTCTCTTTCTCTCTCTCATCTGCATATCCGCGCCGGATTTGGCGAGAAGTGGCCGCGTTATCGCCCGCAGCGGAAACGTTACGCTTCTATGGACCGCGAGGACCTCGAGTGGGTGGCATCGAGCTCAAAGCGCACCCGATGACCTGAAGACTCGATCGCGTTCGTTTTATCCGTCTTTTTGCTGTTTTTTTTTTATATATTCCACACGCGAGACATATTTTACAGATATATTTTAATGCGGAGATTTTATAGCTCCCCTCGTTCTTCTGACGTTTATCCGATGAGGGAATCGCGCAGTCAAACGCACGGGCTCGTTCAGGGTTCATAAGCGATCTCCTTTTCTCTCGCACATACACGCTATATATACTACACCCAAATACGGCGGTAGTGTGTTTATGGAGCGCGAGAATAATGCGTTCACGTCGTACGCAACGACGCGTTTCATACGCCGCAGTTGAACGCGCGCTCGCAATCGTAGCGCTTACGAAATAAATCAAGTGGAACCCATTCGTCGCGAAACTTGAGCAACTATAGCTTACAGTAGGCCGGAATTAATTCATTACGTCACCGTAGGAGCGAATGCGATAAATATTAATCGATTCATAACTGAACTCCGCGCGATTAATTTAATTCGTTGGATCGATCGAGTTGCGTCGCGTCGAGCACAGGACTCTTTGTTTCGCGCGGGAGTATCGAACACCCGCTCGATCGCGGTCTCTTCTTCGTGCCATGCAAATCGACCTTAACTCGCATCGCGCGGATAAAAAGTGCAAGGCGGACGTTGGCGAACGACACCGGGTATCCGCTACCTCGCTCGAGGATGTTGCTCGAGCTGCTAAAGGCTCGACGACTTTTCTGTCTCTCTCTCTATCCCTCTCGCAAACTTCTCTCGCGAGGATAACGAGGGGGAAATTCTCCCATTCGTAACGAGCGATCCGACGACCTCGCCGGATCAAAATGTACTTTACGACACGGAGCTGCCTTAACACCTCCTCGCGTGTTGTTGTTGCCGGTTTATTTTTCCACGCACGCCCACGCGGGTTTACATCCTGACACACGTTCCTCTCGCGACGCTAATCGGACGTCGATGTCGGCGTTCCTAATTTGATTAGCGAGTTAACGATAAGACCTACACGTTAAAGTTGTCACAGCGACGCGAGATACATATGTCTCTAATTCGATCAGCGAAGAGCGACACGACAATTGATGGACGTTGTAAATATCTTGTCATGTGTTGTAATAAATGCGTGCGGGGGAGAGAAGGTCAAAATATCATTTTTTTTATAGGATCATAAAAATTCTTATAGTTCAGTCGATGACCTAGCGCAGTTCTCGGGATAAGCAACGTTTTTGAGACTTCTAAGCTGCCGACGTTTTTATGCAACACGTGAACGCGAAGAGTTTTTCTCTCTTCTTCTCTCTTTCACTCTGAAGCGATAAAACAATGCTGTCAAGATTAAAGACCGTCGGAGATTAAAGACCTCTTCACGTGTAAATGGCGACAGCGCGTCTGTGTGTTTGCGCTTAATTGCGCCGCTACGAGTGTTTTATGGCCGAAATAAAGAGAAACGAGACAAAAGTAAGCCAGTCAGAGAAATGTTTGCGCTGCCCGAACAAGCACTCGCAAAAAAATATGACGCCGGCTTCGAAGAACAAAGTGAGCTCGAGTGAACGAGCCACTTCGTTGTTCAATAGACATAGCTTAATTCATCTCCTGTGATGGCTGCCCGATTTTCACAGAAAGCGTCGACTAAGAAGAACAACAGAATAATTTATGTAACATTGACAAAGAGAGAAGAAAACATGTTGTGCTGAAAGTGCGATACATCATGTCTGGAACGCAGGAACCTCTTTTTCACTGATGAATGACGGACGAAATCAACACCGTCGACTCAAAAGAGAGAAAACATCGCGCGTGAAGATGTCTCAAGTTTCGAAAGTCTCGTCGTCCGATTCTATCTCTCGGCTCGCCGGTGGATACAGGACAACAAGCACGACACGCAGCATCCCTTTTTTTTTCACGAAGCGTATTTTAAAAGCGAGTCTGGTTTTCGCGGATGTGGAAATAACACCCAGACAGACGCGATAAATCGCGTCGGGACGAGGCGCGGGTATTCGATTCCGTGTGTGCTCGGTCAATATTTTTTTTTTTTCTCTCGAATCGCGTTGCGATCGAGGAGGCCCCTATCATCGGATATGTGCTTATGCCTTTGTGCACGGTGTGAATGGCGATTCCAATTTGTTTTCGAGAGCTTATCGTTGTACCGTATGATCGATGGTCGGTCGCAATTAAATTCTCGACTATCGACAGCTGTATTATATAGTTTTCGCAAAATAGAATTTAGTCGTTTGACAGTTATCTAGCATCGTCAAATCGTTTGATTAATTAATTACGGATTGAAATATATCGGTCGCGGACTTTATATTATATTGAGTTCTATCGAGTTTTATACAAGTTCTATTACGAGTAAAAGAAATTCTCGATACGAAGAGACGTAATATCGGAAACCTGCTACTCGTGATTTTTTTGATTATTTTTTTTTTCGCGCTTGCAACGAAGCGCAAGCACAATTGGAAATTTCAGGCGACGAAGTCGGTTCCGGGATCCGAAGAGAAACGTGACAAGTTTGCATCGACCTTTTATGGGTCGAACTTACCTTGATGTCCAAATGGGCGATATTTCTCTCGTGGAGGTAGGCGAGTCCTTCCACTAGCTGCCGCACAAAATGTACGACATCACCTTCGAGGGGCACCAAATCGCCGTCGATAAGCGTCTGTAGATCGCCTCCGGGCGCGCTGAAAAAGAAATCATCATTCCTTTATCGAGATCGGTAGAATATAAGGGTGTTTAGAAACCGTCATTGTTGATGCGATAAATATCTGTCACATTTATTTTTGCATAAATGCTTTTCACGGTACTCTTTCTTCAATAATAATAATCACGAAAACTTTAAACTTTCGAAAAATATTTAATATGGTAAAAGAAACATGGGTATACTTACTATTCCATGACCAAGATGATTTCCTTCGGCGTTTCGTAAACATCGTGTAGCCGGACGACACGTGGCGATTGCGAGCATAGGGATAACAGGGCGATCTCGTGTCTCAATTCTGCGCTGCAATCGGCGTTGAATCGGTTTCTGGACGAGTACTTGGCCGCGTAAAGTATACCAGTTGATCGCGATCTGCAGCGGTAGACTCTCGCCCATTGACCGCTGTTAAAGTATTAACGAATATTTAATATTAATAAAGTTTGATTTTTTTTTCAAAGAAATGTGTGTAGGCCTTTCTCTTATCGCTGTAAAATCTTGCATATTTAAATTTTAAAATATACAAGTACAAATCTTACGATATTTTGCATGTTTTAATTTCAAAATATAATAAATAAATATATAAGTTATATAAAATATATTATTTAACGTGTCACACACACACACAAACAAGTTTTCTTTGATTAACATATGATACGCAGCAGTACATTTTTAGTCGGATGTTCCAATGTAACTTCGACTCTTACTCGACTGGCTCGACTTCACATTTTCACGAAGAATTTATTTTGTCCTTGATAAACGAGTCGATGCCCAAACGCAACCACCTTCCTGGCATCCTTCGTTACCACTCCAAATACTTTCCGCTGCGTATCTTCTCTCTTCCCTTCATTCGTCGCAATCTGCTTTCGCAGTTTCGAACTTTTCCGCCAATCCCTGTTGTTTCTGAAAACGCTCTAACGCGATTGTCTTCAGCAATTATGACCTTTGCTGATTCATTATATGAAGTATATCTTTTTTATCGAGTTAAACGTTAATCCGTCAATTTTATTTTCACGGAAACTCTTTGGCGACTTTTGTTTCATCGGCCTTTTGCTCGTCGTGCTGTTATTTCAACAGACAATGTCCTGTTCGCGATACTTAATGTCACCGTCTTGAATTTAACATCCCGTCGAGTGATTACATTATTTACAATCCCGAATGCGCTCTTCATCGTATTAAGAACCGCCGTCGAAAATTCCGGTCGTCTCTTCGACAAGGTCGACACAGCGGCGCCTGGCAAGGCTGCGCCCGTAATGCGTATCTCACATTTTCACCCGTATTTAAGCAAGCGCACCTTTATACACGGGAGAGCGCGTTACATAAAGTGCGACCAAGTAAGATACGATCATAGATGATATATCGCTCATTAACTTTCTATATTGAGATCATAAATATTCTGACATTCCACTTTTGCCCGCGTAAATACGACTAATAAATTTCTTTTATTTTTCTTCTTACTTATCATAATTAATTACATGAAAAAATACTCAAATTAATGAGGCGCGATCTAGGATTTGAAGTTCGGGAGCCGGAAGTGCGATTGAAAGACTCACGTGAAACGTTCCTCGCGTGCAAATCGGCGGCGACTCATCGCCCCGTTCCTTCGCGGTCGCGAGATAAGGATAATGAGCATCTGATAGCGCGGGCAACGCAATTAACTTTATAATCGATTCCGATTTTAAGGCCGCACGCCGGAGTATCCCGAATTCCTTCCCTCTCATCCGAGATCCCGATGTAAAGGCAGGCGCGACCGAGACGGAGGTAAAGGAACAAAAGAAACGATGCCAGAGACGGAAGGGGGCGATAGCCGTAATTTTTACTGCCCTTTACCGTGCAGGCACTCAAGGCTCGCTTCTAAAAGTAATTACCACGGGCAGAGCGAGTATCAAAGAACATGCTCGAAGAGAAAGAGAGAGAGAGAGAGCGAGAGCATTGAATTGCCGGGACACACCGGGCCGCTACCCGGATAATACCCGTCTGTATACGGTTCAACGATTAAAGCATTTCGCCATTATTAAAGATCGGTACGAGCAGTAATCATAGAAAATTGGATTTTAGCGATCGGGTCGCGGGTAATGACGGCAACTGGGAGAGAGGTGTTGAAAGCTGTCGCGACGCCATGGAATAATTTATGAAAATTTATCGCGATCCGTCCCTGAGACGTTTTTGTTTTCTGCCTATCGCCGTGAATCGATGAACGATAAAAAAGCGTTTTATATGCCCGAACTGTTTCAATTTAAAATGTTATTAATATTTTTTATATATTTCTATATATTATATATTTGGTTACTAATATTTTTTATATCTTTCATGTTAATTGTTTAATCGACAGAAAAAAATATCAATTTTGATATCTGTCATTAATTACACGAGCACTCTATTTAATAGCGCGACATTGACATGCAAGATGCGCGCGATCGCGACAAGTACGCGTGCAAACATCTCCGTAAATATCACGATTACATCTGTAGCTTGGTGACTATTTATATGTTATATGCGATACGTCTTTGTGCAGCAAGTAAATCAGCTTCATTAACGATGCAAAGACGCTGCGGGGCAATCGCGAACGACTGATAACGAGCGCGCAACGAGTTATCAATGCATGCGCTATCCGTTAAAAAACTATGCATTAACATATTCATGAATACGAAGCGTCTTTAAGAATCCATGCGAACAAACATACTCATTTGCGATCTTTCGTTACGCCTTCCCGGAAGAGATTTACCGTCAATTTCGGTTAATATCCGAGCGATAGATGCTGTCGATTAATCAATATCGATATCTTACGGCCGATCGATTGGCATCCTCGTTCTACGATATCGTATTCTATATTTTTTCTAAGAAAAAGAAACTTGCGGATATGCAAATACGATAATGAATCGACTTCTAACGCAGTTAGCTTTAAGATAATGATATATAATCAATAATTTATATTCTAAGAAATTTGAGATAGTATATATATTTAAGATTGATTATTTGCTGCCCACAAAGTTTTTTTTTTCGAAAAGTAGCTTGAATTGTCATTATGTAAAAGTTGTTATCGATTAATTTGACGAAAATGAAAGTAACGAAGGATAACGACGGTGAATTTCACCGGCGGCGATCTACCTATAATAAATATCATATATGTAGTACGTGTTTCGCGTGCAACTCTAAATTAAATTATTAGCACGAAATTACAGGTTGGGCAATCGGTGTCCTATTACCGACACCCCGTCGCTATTGGTCTCGTCGACGATCATTACGAACCTAATTCGCGCGGCGATTAGCGACGGTGCAATAAACATGATTAATGCGCGACGCGCGTCACGTATCGTTGCGCATACTGCTACCGTGTGCGTAACGCTTTGACAAATTACGCGTCGCATCCCCAAAGGCGATTAATCATCGTGCGTGGCTCGTTACGCGCCATACGATCCGCGACGGTATCGTCGGAAATAAATTTACAACTGCGACTCTTTGGCGATTCATTTTCGTGAGAAAGTTCGTTTAGGAATTCAAGCATTCGCTCTAAACTTGTCCGAAAATAATCCCTTTTAATTTTATATAATAAATCATTGAAATCACGCGTATAATCCAAATTTATAACATTGTAAGAATTTTACAATGTAATTGCAATACTCCATAAATAAGTAAATATATAAATATAATAACAAATATCATTATATAAATATATATAATATATATTTATTTATTTATAAGGCTTGTGTACGGTATTTATTATTTAGACTTATTGTATAATATTTTGAAGACTACAGCTTCCAACAGAAATTGCATGACTAAAAATCTCGTGTTATAAAAGATTTGTATCGTGAATCGACTCACCTCGCAAACGGTTTTGGATCGATCTCGTAGTGCTCCGTGATGGGTCCCGTCTTGACCACTCTGGCGAGCTGCGCCTCCTGGACGAGGACCAAGCCCTCCTTCACGTGTTTCTCGCTCCACTGCACTCTGCATCTTCCTTTGCATCTCTCGTCGTTGATCGTCCGATCGTTCGCTCGCTTCGCCTTTGCACACTTGCCCGAAGACGCTTGCAGATTGCGATGCTGCGGCCTGGGCGAGGTTTTCCTAGTGGACGACATCGTGGGCGCTTGGTGGCTCGACTGATAGATCATTGTAGATGGATCGCGCGGACTTGCGAGGATTACACGCGTATCAATATATCCGGTGTCGCACGTTTCTTTTGTGTGTCATGTGGTGCTTGCTTCGCTCGTGACAGCGGAGATTTCAACGCTTGGCGCACTCGCGTTTTACCGAAATTCTTTTTACCTCGAATCCTCTTCTTTCCGCGATTTTCAAAATGTTGAAGGATCCTGTTTTAATGACCAGTCGTCCCTTTTCCGACACTTGTTTTCGGCGTCGCGAGATCGCGGCCTCTCGATCCGGACGGGATACGCACTCTCGCTCTCGATCTTACGGGTTGCACTCTTCGCGCTCGATCTCCTCTCGATCGATCGCGCACACGGAGCGAGCCGAAGCGCGCGGTGTCATTCTATATCATCACGGGAAGACGACAGCTCTAGCTCGCTGTGCGACGCGATGACAGATCGACGACGGATCTTCACATCTTGGCAACCGTCCGCCCGCAGGAGATAGAACGGGAGAGAGAGAGAGAGAGAGAGGGAGGAAGGAAGAGAGAGAGAGAGAAAGAAAGAAAGAAAGAGAACAGAGATCGCGTGCCTCACGGTCCAGCGCCGAGGCTGAAACTGGCCGCTGCCAGAGTCAACGAGAGCACGGACCTCCTCCGCGCGCTCCTCTCCGCTTCGCTCTCTTCCTTCTTCGCGCGCCAGAGAGCACGTCGTGAGTCCGACACCGATACCGAAATCCCGTCATCTCCCTTGGATCCCCCTCGGTCCTACCGCGTCCTCTTGTTGCGATTCTTTTCCTCCTCCTCCTCCTCCTCTCTTTTCAGGGTCGGATCGAAATCTTCCTCTCGTGGTCCAGCTTCGTAATTATAGGTGGACATGAAATAGCGCTTTAATATGTAAATAAAGTAGCGGGATTTACTGTTGTTCTCGCGCGAAAAACGACTCGCGTTTCGACAATTGTAATTTTACTACCGGGTATGATATATAGAGAGAGACATTAGCATTGTTCTTAAAATATATATTGAAATTTTTTTACACAAAGTAGAAAATTGGAAATTGAAATTTAATCAAGTGATTGAATCTCTCGATGTTGGTATTGCGTTTCAAATATAGTTTAGAACGAGGATTTATTTAGTCGTGATGACGATTGATTGGTAGATCATTTGTAGAATAAACCGATCGAATGTCTTACTTTTAGACAGTATATCCTCTTGCTTAGTTCTCAAAATGTTTTATTTTTCTAACAATTACATATACATATAACATTTTATATACTTATATCTTAAAAATTAATAAAATGTTAATTGGCTTTGTGTACATTCGTGTGTGAATTATTACATAGTATTTTCGCTTGATTGATCTCTCGAATAATTTAAATACTAATATGGAAAATTATTAAACCAATAGAGACTCGAAAATGGCAAAAAAAGGTCGATTCTCGACGGGGATTCGCACGGAAATCGCACAAAGAGTATCCGCCATCGCGTTATTACGATCGACGACATGCAGGAGCCACTTTGGCGAGGAATCTAGAAAGGAAGTGGCGCACCGTGGCAGAAATTCTCCTTTCCCCGCCGCCCCCTCCCCCTCTCCTCAAGGCGCAATTTATGCACATGCATAATGCACTCGCGCCCGGACATCTACGCTGCGATCGCTGCGCGACTGGATTCCACCTACGTCAGAGAGGATACTCCACAGCATCATCATCGCCGCCATTATCATTGGCGCCGCGGATGTAATTAAAAAAGTAACAGAGACAATAATAACGACGAGATGTCCGTGCCCAGAAAGAAGTGAAAGAAGACAATCTTGTACGAGCCTGGACCTCTGTGTCCATCGGTTTGATAAATATTTAAATCGCTCTAAAAAATATATAAAATACTCCGTATTCTGAATTTATTTTTCGGATAAAAGAGAGAGATCGTCTTTTTCATCTCTCGCAATCGGATTTCCATCGACCTGGAATATCCTGTTTAAGGAAGAGATCCGTGTAACCGGATCGACCTTTAACTTCTCTCTCGTTACAATAATAGAATCTGATCGCACGATAATTGGAAATTACCGTGTCGTCGCGCATGGCAGGTCACGAGTAGTGAGCGCGCCAACAAAAACGCGTCCATCGGCGCGGCGGATTTGCGTCGAGATGACCCGCGGGTTCGCGCGAGATAACCCGGAACAACCCCCGCGGAAAAGCGCGCGAAACTCGAGAGGCTGTGTCGTGTTTTTTTTTTTTTTTTTTTTTTTACGCGGCTCGGCCTCACCTACGCCATTGCGGATGAGGGGATGAGGAACCAAACGCTCGTCTCTCTCCCGGTTTTTCGTTCTTCATTCCAGATGCAAGAAGTAAACACGTTACGTAAAAACCGTTAATGCATTAATAAATGCGAGGAGAGGAGAAGGGGCGGGGAGAATTTTCGAAAGTTTATCCGATTAAACTGCTTCGCGAAAGTGGACCGAAAAATCGATCTAAATTCGAGCGTCGAATTATGAAATTGTGAAACGTAGATGTATTACAGATGTATGTCGAAATAATTACACACTCGGGACAAGCTGTAACGGCTGAGGCTTAGAGGCTAGCCCTCGAGCAGCTAATTAGGCAGTTTCATTTGTTAAGAGTGCCGAAAAGTATCCTTTTCTTTCCGCAATATCGTGGAAAAGTGGATCTTTGAGTTCAAAGCCATGCATCACGCGTGGGACTAATGGTAATTAGATGGGCCTGGGGGCAAACAGAACGCGACGAGGAGAAAGTGTCGTTGTGCGTTCGCGAATACTTATGACCGAAGGGAGAATCTGCGTCTGTTTACGACGGAATTTGCCGTCGATGTCGCAAGGTTTTGCGTCTCCGAAGCCTCGCGTTCATAAATATATCTCGATGGAAGTATCACGTAAATTTGATACCGATATCATTGGCGATTCTCGATAAAATATATGTCGCTATTTTACCTGTATCTCCTCTAATTACATGTACGTAAGTTAATACTGCGTGTGCAACCGTAACGATCAAAAGTTTCTCTAATGAGAGGACTCGTTATGAATCGCACTTTTTTTATTTACTTCGCGGGTAAAAGATGAAGAAGCTTATCCGCGATTATCGAGACGGATTTTTCTGCCGGCGCGTAAACGCAAGGAGGCGAGGGACGACGCGCGTCATCGCGCGTATATATATCGAGGCGAGAGTCGGATCGGAAAGAAAGGAAAAGGAACTGGTTCGAGCTGGTCGATCTCGAAGGTAGCT
>NW_021849308.1:29393-38441 GCF_003651465.1 Formica exsecta | reverse complement strand
ATCTCGAAGGTACCTGAACCGCGAATAGACGAGCGGCTATATCCTTGGCACGATCAGCGGCGCGGCTGAGACAACTCGCGCGGTGCTAATTGTCAGTACTAATTGCTTGTCACCGCGCTCGCGCGCGACGCGGGCTATTCGCACGTACGCTTCTACGTACGACACCGAACACTCTTGGGGATACGAGGCACGTCGCGCACACATAGCGATCGTCGATTCCACAAAGGAGCGACAAAGAACATTCCGCGAAAGTTTGCACAGACGGTGTCTCATGGGTCTTTATACGCGCGAGCGCGCGAAAACGGAGGCTGTTGTTGCTACTCTGTCGCTCGAGGTCCTCGACGATTTATTTTCCAAGACACACGAGACACTCGGATAATCGCATGACTGTCGATCCCACGGATATCGCCTTCGTCTTCGCGGAATTCTAATATCGCGAGATTTAAAATTTATCGAGAGCCTCTGAGGACACTCAACATGTATCGCGACATGATTCTTTTTCGTTGCAAGTTTAAGATTACATCTATATATACGCGTATAAAAGGAATATTATAATTATAAATGAGACTTTAATAAGATCTCATTAGAGAAGATATTTTTATAATCGCATATAAAATGTCGGCAGTTTACGCTGCTAATTTTTTTACGGATAAATTGCATTTCGCTCATTTTATAGGTGAAACGGCTTTGCGAGATAGAGGTCGACGATCCCGAATCGGTACCGTCGTTGATCTAAATTCGTACTTTCCGATGTATGATGGAGAGAGGGCAGAACTCGCATCGATACGCCAATAATATTATTCATGAGGCCTTCACACGTGGCTGCCGGCAGGTATTAAAGCAAGAGGGGAATTTTAGCATCGACAAACGTGAATTCTATTTCGCGTCGTTGACACCCGTCACTGTCACCGGAGGAGAGACACGGATAACGCTATTTGCGCTTGAAAGTTCGATCTGACACGTATCTGTCTAACTCGCGGAGAAAGATTAAATTTTTTTTTGGTTCCTCTCTCTATCGTCGAAGAGACATCGAATGCAAATTTCTCTTCGCGTTCATATATTAAAATGACTACGCGCAAGTAGCTCTATCACATGGATATTCTTCATTTCGCGGTGTCCGAGAGATTAAAATGCCAACTTTGCAGCGGCTGCTCATCCGCCGGTTGCAATAACTCGCCGATAACTCGGAAAAGCATTTACCGTACCATTTACAGGAGGAAAGAGATAGACGTGACAGACGCGAGGTCGGCTCCTCTATCGTGCCGTTCGAAATCAATTATCCCCGAGATGAGAGGGCGACGTGTATGCGCGCGCGCTTAATGATCTCTGTTTATAGGTCTGCCTCCACCGGCAAGATGCAATAAATTTGTGCCGCGCGTCATTGTTGACTTTGATGGGGCTCGTTATTCGTAGGCACTGTCCTCGGCGCGATACGTTGACGTCTTCACGCTCGCAATGAAATCGGTACGTCTCACTTTTCTACCGTCGCAGCGATGCGAAAAGCGGCGCCGGTGACCTCAGCCGGAGTCTTCTTCCGGCTCGGCTGCCTCGAGGGAAAAAAATCTTATCGTCAATTTACGAGCTTGACGCGGCGACCGATCGAGGGAAGCTTCGGGCTCCTTCCATTTCGAGCGCGCGAACACGTGGCTCCTTTTGAAGATTGAAATTTTTATCGTCCCGCAGTCCGTGCGCGTAAGTAAAATTAGAATCCCGTCAGCGATATGATAAAGGTCGGCAAAGTGGAAGCGCGTCGGGTGTTTTTATCATAGTGAAAACTATAAATATCCGAGCAAACTCGTATTTATGCTGTATGCATAAATTAAGAATCTTATCGCGTCAAGACACGAAAAATTTCTATATTTATATGCAAGTATATTTTATCGCACACAAAGTTCGAGTTTTCACAAAGTCGCTGAATTCGTTGGCGGATCTACAATCCGGCACGTCGTTATTCGCACGACGAAGGAGACATTCACGACGGCGTTTCGCGAGGAATGCAAATTATCGGCTACCATAAAAGATGATATGATGTGTGCGTACCGTTCGCGCGTGACGTTTCACGCTGCACGTGCACATGTTTCCTTACGATTTACGATCTTAGAATTAGACACAATAGGAACGAGCCGAATCCCGCGTCTAATAATCGGCTCGTCGCTCTATAAGGAGCAGGATTAATGTTCGGTACCGACACGGGCATTGTCCAAAATTTGCAAACACCAATCTTAAAAGGGTATCGGTAATCGAAAGAAGCACAAGGTTTTCGTTACGCCGATTCGCGAACGGATGAGTTATAATCTCGACTGTCGTCTGAGAGATTTAAGTCTCACGACTTCTTCCTCGTTCTTGATTGTGGGATACTTCCGTAAGAATGTACGAATCACAAAGAGAGAAGACGATAAGGCTATAGTCTAAATTCGCCACTATCGTGAGAGCGAAAGCTATCGAAACTCGCACGAATCGCCTAAGGAAAGTCAAGATCGCGGCCTTAATCGCGGCACGTGGTGTGTGAATCGGCTTTAAATCCATCGCCGGAATGAAATCGGTCTGCCTTGTAATTAGAGGCTCGTACGCCGCATTTGTCGGTCTCCGTTTCGAGTTTGAGCGATTCCATACACGTGAGGTGTGTTACACCTCTCTCTCATTTTTTTTTTCCTTTCTTCTCGATGGTTGCACGGGGCAACCCGCACCCTGACCTATACGCTAATTAAAGAATTATCATTCGACAGCGCGAGCGGCGGCGGCGCGACTTTATTTGGTCGCGCCAGGTGTTACGATCGGCACGCCGGCGTTGATTTAGCAATTTCTAGGCGCCACGAATCGCCAAGTAATCGCTCGTCGCCCCCGGCACTTTCCATTATCGGTATACTGAGAGGCTGAGAGTCCACGAAGGCCGTCGTCACGGTGGATAAAGTGGAAAGAGAGTCTCCGCCGTCATCTCTCGTTTTCCTGCGAAATTCGATGCGGCGCGGATGAAAACGCCGCGTCGAGCGTGAGAAATCTGGTGGATTCTATTTTGTACCTCGTTAATAGAAACGACCCAAGAAAGATTGCAGGAAAATATCTCTCTACGCCGATAGTTTCGAATATAATTTTCCAACAAACTTGAGATATATATACATATATAAATATTGAATGTCGAATTTTCAAACTTTCTATTTTGTGCGCGCTTTCTACAAAGTCATTATTGTTTCATCAACGAGAAGGATGCAAGAATTTAAATAAAATGTAGATAATTGGAACTTCAAAATGATATCCTTTTCATCCACATTACAGAAGATCAAAATTTATTATGTGCGCCGTGAATATTTCTGAATTTCTTGAATATGCAAGCGCGGCGCGTGGGCATCCTACGTCAAGGTGAAGTAGCGCGGTTTTGTATGCGATTATATCACGTTTCATTCAATTGCAAAACGCGCGATTATAGCGGGCACACTGTTATTATCTATTAAAATGGCAGTATCTGCTTGTATCGGCTGATTACGTAGTCGCACGGTGACACAATCGTATCAATGTATAATCGCGGTTTCTCTGTTTGCCCTATAATCATTGCTAATATTCCGGCAGATATATATCGCGAATTAAAACGCGAGCGTTATATAATTTTATAATGGAGGATAGAATCTTGCAGAGTATTCAATAGTTTCAATATGTCGATTTTTAATGTGAGATTTTTATATTTGATAAAAGAGAGAACATATTTCTCGATGATTAAATAATTTAAATTTTTTATTATAATCGAGAGTTATAATTAATTTTACGAAGAAAATTGCGTGTTTTTTTTTTTTTTTTTGTTTCGAGAGCCGTGATTTTCCAAATCTCCGTGTCGCAGAAAGCTCTTTAAAGGTGAATCATCGTAGCAGCTGCGCTGCCGTTAATGTATACCTATTTATAGGATAAAAGACGACGTTCTCGGAAAAAGTGTTCCAATCGCCATATCGGTAGGCAAACGCGGATCCAGGGCCGCCCTACCTTCGGTCTGTATCGTGATTTTAATCGGGCACAACACGCACACGTATCTCTCGCAGACACTCTCCTCCCCAGCTTCCCTATTTTTAATCGCATTGCTATTCCACCCTTTGGTCGTCCCGCGAGAGGAAGCGTTGAATTATTTATAATAATGCCGGTAGGAACAACTGCCTGGCATTAATGCGCGAAACGGATTCCCTGTTCGTGCCCCGAGTGCATTGACCAGTACATGTAACGCCAGGACGTCCCGAGGAGTTCTGCCCGGCGTGTTATTTACGGCAAAATGCAAATTTAATGCATAATTTATCTTCTTGTCAAAACAACACCTCCCTATTCTTATTCTAAGTAACTTTTAGTTCAGCATATACATAAGTGTAATAAAAAATGTATGTAGGAATAACAAATTCTGTAGCATAAAATAAATAAAATACAAAAATAAAAAAAGTTAATGTAAAAAAATATAGATCAATAAATAGTTTTCAGGGCAAATTTCTTTGTTAAACATCACTATATATTACATGTAAGAGTATCCTTTTACTAGGCAACCCGTTCGACATTGTTGCATGTGAAGAAATCGCGATATTCGGATATCAAAAGCAAACATATTAGTAGAGTAGATTGATCTTATCGAGAAAAAAGTAGCAGGTATGGTGAAAGAAATTTGCGCTATATTTTCGAGTGTATTGTTGCAGTTTTATTACGTACGTATTATTAAAATTAATACAATGACAGAAGTATTTACAGGAGGTTTTTAGCAGCTATATGCGCGACTGTAACCATCGCGATTAATTCCGTTATTAATAAATAATAATATAATGATAATGATAAAAGATAGAGAATATATCGGACAACGCGACGTGTCGCGCAAGACAGAAGACGACGCGTTCTCTCGCCGAGTTGGATTAACACGAAGAAATGATGCAAAAATCGATTAATTCTGGCTAATGGCATATCACAAAAAAAAAAGAGAATAAATAATTGCGAATTCGCGCCGCGAGAGAAGGTAAGTCCGGCTCGCTCGAATCGCGCCGCCCGTCTCGTAGCAAAATTATATTACAGGATAATTCCACTCTTTGATTTTCGGAGACATATTCTCGAACGATAGACTTCCGCGCACATGCAACTCGAAAGGAAGTGTACGCGTTAAGATTGTGCGCACTTGGTGCGTCGCGTGCGATGCATTTCACGTATCTAATTTCCGTGTTATCGCCCCTTCTGTGTTCTGATGGTTTTTCCGACAAGATTACAACAAACCACCGTGATCCGAAAGGTTGAATCAGTCAAATCGCCTCGGTCCACGAGGTCGGAAAACGTTTAGCGCTTTCGCTTCGATTCGATTCCGCACGCAATGATTGAAGTAGCTGCTAAAGAAGAGACCAAAATATTATGCAATTTCGCTCGATATTTCTTCAATTGCGCTTTTCGGTGATTGAGTTATATTTGCAAAAATTTAACATTTTCACAGTCTAAATAGTAGAAGTTCTTGAAATATGGTCAACATATCAAAAGAGAGTTATGGCTATGTTTGAGAATAGAACCACCGAAAACAATATCAATCCTCTTTAAGGTAGTAATATAATGTAATAAAAAAATTCAGGATGTATATATATTGCGAGAATTTTTATATTATTAAAATATATAAGTTATTTACTAGAAAATTGCTACATTTCCTTTCGCATCTTACGGATTTATGCAGATAAATGTGCAGATTTCGAACAATGCTCTTTCATCCTGCTTAAAGCGAGGCCAACCAAGTCCATTATGTTTGCAGCGCTCTCGTCCACTCTTCTTTCTTTCCCGTCTCGTCTCACACGACGAAGACATAGGTCGCTCGTTAGCATCTCACCAACGTGAGCGTGTGTCCGCGGCGAAGTGAACGAAAATTAGGGGGCGCGAAAAAAGGGGGAGCGAGCGTGAGAAAGAGAACGTATGTGCTTATGACTAGCATTCGTTGCGCGTTTCTATTTGCGATAATGAATTCCGCAGATATAAATTTCGCTTATTGCAATTTGCGTTCCGAGAGCTCCGAGAGCAGACGAAAGGATGATCGTCTCTTTATACTTCGCGCGTGATATGGAACATCGCACAGTTTTAAAACGGGAACATGCTAATACTAAAGTATTTAAAATAGCATAATTAACATTTATCAAAAAGAAAAAAAAGAAAAAAATATGTATACTCGCGATATGGCTCCTACGAGGAAGCGTTCCCTTTGATAACGTGCAACGAGAACCCAAGTTTTCGATGGTTCGTGCAACGAGTTCACTGACATCTGAAGGACCCCGCATTGTTAACCTCCTTCGTCGAGACCATATGCGAGCTAACTGGAATTAGAGAGGCCTAGAAATCTCGGCTAGGCTCTCAATTTCGATCTCCCCGCAAAGTCGCGCGCAATTAAGGCACTCTTCACACCACGGACGTACATTCTCTTGCTTCTGTACATCGCAGTCTCGTGAGTCAAAGAACTTTGTCACGTATTGGACAAAGTAAACATAGGCACTGGCGACTGGCATATTTTACGCGCACGCATTGTGATCTTTCCTTAAGGAAGGCACCGGAAATGTATATATCTATCTGGATTGTCGTTGGTCGTCGTCAAACACGACGATCAATTAATATGGCGATATCAACGGAATCGCGCGCGATGCACCGAGATTGAGATACACATTGCTAGAAACGCGAGATCAATTTACTTAAAAATCAGATGAATTTGTACTCCAACAATCGCACTATCAATTATAACGTTCATATATAAATATGGTAATTTATTAATAAATAATTCGTGTCTAAAGAAATCGTATCTCAGAAATTAGGCCTTCTTCGGAGTTACAATACCGCTCCGAGTAAAAAGTACAACGCGTCTAAATCTCGTCTTGGTGCATATGCACGCGATGCGGTTCGAGCTTCCCTCAGCTCGAAAGGACGGTCGGTCAGTCTGACTGATTGATAACGGCAGGTTAAACAGCTGCCACAAAATATCTCGCGCATTGATTAGCATTTTTTCGGGTGCTTGCGGTTTCGGGCGCATACTTCCATTTACAAACCATAAATCGGACACTTCGGCGGTAAGATTTATCGGAGAGACGTCGTCGTTCCCGACCGGGCGATTATCTTCGTTCGATGGAATACGTTTTCTATTCGGTGGAATTCAGCGTCAGGTGGTGCGACGATCTCATTCAGCCTTCCGTCCGATCCGCGACCACCCTCGTCATCGAGATGCGTCACCGCAACCGCAGGCACCTTTTCGCAAGCCGGTGCAGACACGCGCGGATTCGTCACTCATTCCTTCTCTGATTATTCGATATGTACATCAAGACCGCCCACTTCGAAGCCGCTCGCTCGCTCCACGAAGAGCATCAGCACACATACATGCACGCACACATGCATACATACCCACGCGCGCGCTCTCTCATCCGTATTTACAACAGCCATTTGTTCGCTTTGATATGATACAAGCTACGATCTCTCGTCGGCACCTTCGCAAAGGCACACGTGTATGCGCAATACGTTTCACGCTACGGGGCTACATAGCGTTTACATTAGAGTGAATAATAAACGGATCGCGCGCTCTCTTACGTACAATCTCGGATTACCGAGGAATCCGGCAAAAATCGGGCTAGGGGCTTCGAGAGGCTGTTGAATGATTCTGGAGATCAGGCTTGTTTGGTATGATGCTGCGCATCATATACCAATTGTTTTTTCTTGCTACGAAATACTGTTTAGTATTATGTCTCGCGATTAAATTATACGATGCTGTTTCGCAAAATTTCTTTTCGTTAAATCTTATAAACATGGGTCACCTTTATCTAATTTCGGCAAAAATGAAAAGCAAAGACACATCGCATTCTCCATAAACTTTCGCTAACACTATCACAGCATTATATACTTTACGAAAAATAAACTTAGGAATAATATCTCCCATTGTTTTGTATACAATTGTCGGATGGCACATGATACCGCTCTTTCTCTCTCTCGATTTTATCATTCTCTGCCGCGACAATTAAATAAACTAAGAGAATTCAAATTAATTTTTCGCAAAGCTCATATAATCTATATTTTTATAGAAAAAAAAAAAAAAAATGTACGCGCAATTCCTGAATCTTTCCGGAGAAACTTCTGTCGTCACAGCCTTCAAAAAAACCTCGAGGAACTTTGCCCGTCCCTTTCCTTCCACCTTTGTGCTTCATTTCGCATGTCCCTCGGGTATATCTCGTTGCTCAAAACCTCCTCTCCCCTCCCTTCTCTTCCGCGTTATTGTACAGGTAATTATGTAATATGTACATTTGCCTCGAAGCTCCCAATCTTTCAAGGAGCTATTCGAGGAGACTGCCAAGACAGACACCTGGCAAATACAATTCAACACCGACACCTGCCGGCGCACGCTTATGCGGGATGATTTTACGAAGCTTCGTGCACCTGGAACCGCCGAATCCGCGCCTGCACCGACTCGCACTGCACCTCGCTATACCTGGTATACCTGCCGGCGCGGACAGGCTCCCTGATAACCACCAGATTACCGCTCCGCTCGCGGAGAGCCTCGAGGCCAGCCTTGCTGCCGCCGCGCATTACTGCCGTCGCCGTCGGCGGTGTCGGGATCTTCGCAATCTTCGTTCCGCTGGACGAAGTTTCTGACGTGAAACGGCTGAGCGCCTTGCTGACGACGCCACTGCACTCGCGCGGCCACACTCTGTGCGCGGTGCGATGATGCCTCTGCTGTTCCCACCTATCGGCGGTCGCGTCGGCGGCGGTAAACGGATAGCTCGCTCTACCCTGGCTTTTACCATACAGGATAAAATCCAGGGAGTCATCCGAGTAGATGCTGCTACGATCGCTCGAGCTGTCGGTCGAGATCTCGGAGACGGTGTCGCTGCCGCTGTCGCTGCTGCACTGCTGTTCCGCTTCACCAAGAATAAAGACGGGCGTGCACTTGAACACCTCGCCGCCACCCGCGGGCATCGTGTGGGTGGCGGTGGCGCGACGTTGATGAGTAACACCATTGCCGACAGCATTCGTCGACGATCCCGTCTCGATGATGACGATTTCCGGTAAAACAGAGCCGGAAAATTTTCGCGCAAGCGAATC
>NW_021849308.1:871-29374 GCF_003651465.1 Formica exsecta | reverse complement strand
TAATTTATATTTTTATAAAAAAAAAAAAAAAAATGTACGCGCAATCTCCTGAATCTTTCCGAGAAACTTCTGTCGTCACAGCCTTCAAAAAAACCTCGAGGAACTTTGCCCGTCCCTTTCCTTCCACCTTTGTGCTTCATTTCGCATGTCCCTCGGGTATATCTCGTTGCTCAAAACCTCCTCTCCCCTCCCTTCTCTTCCGCGTTATTGTACAGGTAATTATGTAATATGTACATTTGCCTCGAAGCTCCCAATCTTTCAAGGAGCTATTCGAGGAGACTGCCAAGACAGACACCTGGCAAATACAATTCAACACCGACACCTGCCGGCGCACGCTTATGCGGGATGATTTTACGAAGCTTCGTGCACCTGGAACCGCCGAATCCGCGCCTGCACCGACTCGCACTGCACCTCGCTATACCTGGTATACCTGCCGGCGCGGACAGGCTCCCTGATAACCACCAGATTACCGCTCCGCTCGCGGAGAGCCTCGAGGCCAGCCTTGCTGCCGCCGCGCATTACTGCCGTCGCCGTCGGCGGTGTCGGGATCTTCGCAATCTTCGTTCCGCTGGACGAAGTTTCTGACGTGAAACGGCTGAGCGCCTTGCTGACGACGCCACTGCACTCGCGCGGCCACACTCTGTGCGCGGTGCGATGATGCCTCTGCTGTTCCCACCTATCGGCGGTCGCGTCGGCGGCGGTAAACGGATAGCTCGCTCTACCCTGGCTTTTACCATACAGGATAAAATCCAGGGAGTCATCCGAGTAGATGCTGCTACGATCGCTCGAGCTGTCGGTCGAGATCTCGGAGACGGTGTCGCTGCCGCTGTCGCTGCTGCACTGCTGTTCCGCTTCACCAAGAATAAAGACGGGCGTGCACTTGAACACCTCGCCGCCACCCGCGGGCATCGTGTGGGTGGCGGTGGCGCGACGTTGATGAGTAACACCATTGCCGACAGCATTCGTCGACGATCCCGTCTCGATGATGACGATTTCCGGTAAAACAGAGCCGGAAAATTTTCGCGCAAGCGAATCCATGTTCCTTTTGAAAGTATCCCTGCGATCCGGACTCAGGCCGAATCTGATGGGCTTGGGCGACGATCTCGATGTCGAATACAGGTTCTCCGTATGCGAGGAGACGGCGCGCGGACTTGTCGGCTTTGCGCAGGATTCCGTAGGACTGTGGCACACACCGGTCGTGGACGACCGATGCTGTTGCTTCTCGCCGTCACTGCTCTTCGGTGTTGACGATGTGTTCGACGCGGTCTGACCGTTGGCGATAGATAAAGGTTTCGACGAGGAACTCTCCAGTCCGCCGCGGGACTGTCATCTGACGTGGAACACATTGTCGAGGACAGTGGCGTCGACGGCTGCTCGAACATGTTGAACCAGGGATGCTGGAGACACTCGGTCACCGTCAGGCGTTCACTGCGAACAAATGAGAGAAACGTTTCGAATATTTCCAAAAACGAAGAATGCATAAAGAATGCATGTTTTTAAATACTAGACTCGATTTTTAATAAGTTGTCGCTTGACTGGGCTCTGATAATCCGCGTTGGAAAGCCGTGAATAAAAGTCTCGGTTACGTCGGCTATTTCGGTACGGCGCTCTTGAACGTATATATCCCAACATAACAGGCTCGTTCCGCGAACGACTCGTTCTCGTCATCCTCGTTAACTCGAGGAGCGAGAGTGTCAAAGGGTTAAGAGACCCGTCACATAAACGGCCACCGCCAGCCGGACGGTGGCCATCATTGCGGCGGTCCGCAGCGGGACATTTTTCACGCGGCTGTTTCGTGCCGAGAACGTGTGTACCGTATACCGCGTAAAACATGCCTAAAGTGTCGGCTGACTTCCGGCATACGGACGACGCAAAATGCCTTCAATAACGGAGTAACAGATTGCATAACCACGTAAGAAAAGTAACCGTCATGGAATGCCGGACCCGTCGAGAAACTACTAAAAGAAGTTTTAGAGGCCGGCTTCCTCCCCCTCTAATTCCGGAGCCGCCCGGGCCCGAGCAAAAAAATGCTTATACGAGCGAAGATTTGTTCATATAAATAATATTAATAATTAATAATATTAATTAATATTAATTAATAATATTAATAATTTCACGTCACTCCCGTGAGTTTACATTGCTGCAGTTTAGGTCGCGCGAATGGCGAAACATCGGCGCGGATGAAGTCTGTTACTGAATAGATTGACGTAATAATTCCACGAAGTAGCGTAGAAGCACATAGAAAAATAACTAAGGTAGCAATTATCGCGATTACGATAAGCAATTTTGTAGACCACGTTTATTTGTTACATTAATCGTTAAGCTGTCTTATCATTAGAATACATCTAGAATACATTAATCTTAACGCAAACGACGCAATGGCAAATTTAAAAAAAAAAAAAAACCAAACGTCAATTTAATTATAAAGTATCTTTTCTTTTTCTTCAGACGTGTTAGCTCTCTTAATTCCGGTTCTTCGTAGCGTACAGCTTCCTCGAGCTTAAACGTGGTAATTCATAGGTCAGCGAAGCGGGACGACTGTCACACATAACATTGTCGGACGTGACGATAAGTCATGCGGGTTTCGCACGATAAAGCACCATACGCGGAGAGGAAGGACGTGGATATTCCGGATAGCGACTTCCTCTCAGCTGTCCGCGCGATAAGGGAACCTACGAGTTTTTCAGCGGAACTCGCCTTCCTCGCTCTTCCCGCTTCGAAGAAAGTCGACGGACGTGGCGCCGATCGTTTTTCTCGCTGTATTCGCAAAGAGCAAGACTCGACGATGACAGTTCCTATCCTCGACCGGACGAGCTAATAAATGCATCTCGGTGAAATCACAGTGTCGTCATTGTGCACGGTATAATCCGCGAAGCGTTAAGACGGGCACGAGAAAAATGCAAAACTACTAAATGCAATTCAAGGAAGACTTTGCGCGCAGTCACAAATTATACTAATGGTACGGTTTTATTCCGAAATATTAATTCGTAATATTCAAATAAATCCGTATGACTTTGAATAATTATGACTTCTATTCGTTTTCTATGCTGCATCTTGTATAATGAAATAAAAACTGGAGCTAATAACCTGATAAAAGTCCGATAATGGTAAATCAAGTCTCCAATTACACTGTAAGAAATGACAGACTGAAGCTTCAGATAAAGTATCTGCAGTTTTTTTACAGACATATTGTCTGAATTTTCAGACAGATTTTTCTGAACCTTCAGAAAAAGGACTTTGATAATTAAGAAATTAATTTCAGACATCCAGATCTAAAAATTCAGACAAAAATGTGTCTGAATTTTTAAGCAGTTTCTTACAGTGCGGAATCTGTCGTTTCGGGAATCTGCATGACATAAGATCAACGGACAGTTACAGGAATCTAATGGATTCCATTCCATCTCGCGAGAATGCAAAAGCAAACGTCTCGCGAGATTCTCGGTGAGCGCGAATGGCTTTCTCTCATCGCGACGCGATTAAATCTCAAAGATGCCGCTGATTCCGAATCGGATCGCGCTCATCGAATCATCCGTCGTCGCCGATGTCATCATCTCGGTTACAGGCGCGGAATGTCGCATCGCCTGCAACGCCTGATACGCGTCTACGTGACGCGATTGTTTTCGTTCTAGGAAATCGGCCGACATATATACAAGTAACAATGTAATCAACGTGAGTACAAGTATCCGCTTTCACTTCGAGGTAAGCGCCGGACCTTCTCGGTAGATCGCCGCAGTCTTCCGTGAAGGAATTACTTTGCATCGGTCCAGGAATTCGACTTCTCCGGTGACGCGCACGTCGATACTCGCCGCCTAAGACGAGCTTCTCGACACAGGCTGAAGTCGATCGACCGAGAAATACGGCACAGAAATAACGGCGAGTATATACGATGTGGGTGTGTAACGTAATTCGCGGCGACGACGTCTCGATCGCGTCGGAATAACGAATGGAAATCTTTCGAGTCGAGTCAAGTGAAACATATGAAGATAAATGGCGAACGACGAGTGGCTCGGGATGATCAATGAATCTCGCGGTCTCGCGCGATTGGCACTCCACGCGTTGCTTTAATCGCATCCGACTTAAATTTCTCGAATCTCTTTCTTTTTCTCGTTTACATTCGACTTCTGCATCGATTAAGCGCATTTAATATCGTGCTAAAACTTACTTCGGATCCTTAACCATGAGCTTGCGCATGAGATCGCGCGCCTCCTCGGAGACGTCCTCGAAGAGATCGTCCGGGAAGTCCAGGCGACATCTACTGATGTTGCAGAACGTCTCTTGCTTGGTGTCACCGCCGAACGGCGAGCATCCCGTTAACAGCACGTAGAGTAGCACGCCGACGGACCACATGTCGGTGGCCAGGCTGATCGGCTCGTAATTGAGGACCTCCGGGGCTGTAACACAGACGAGCATGTTATACGAGGAGGCTAGATCCTCCCGGATGATGCATTAACCCGTAATGCTAGAAAGTGTGAGTCACGCGCGTAATTAAATCCGAGAAAAATAACTCTCCCTCTCTCTTTCTCTCGGTCTTTTCGTTATTACGGCCACTATTACAGCACGCCAACTTACTTAATGGAGTTCGCGCGCATGTTCTCTCTTCAACGGGATAATAATAATCGTAACCGTGGACATATTAGGCTTTGCGCGCGCGTAATCGTCGCGATGTTGTATGTAGAAGTCGACTCGTTCGTTGCGTAATAACGTTAACCGTGTGCTCGAATTGCCACTTTGTATCGACTCGTTTCCGATTCGATCGCACCAGTTTTTCCGGGCTCTTTTCCTCGGTCTCTGTCCGTCCGGCTCCGCTTAATCGTCGCGAACATCCGCGGGCTGTTTTATCGCGCGAACGGTCTCGCTAATTTCCGCGAATCATCTCAAAGCTGATGGTAATTGACCGATTAAAATTTACGAGCGAGGAAATAACAATCAAGGTTTTTTTCGCTCGAAATTAAGATCAATCTCATATTCTTTTTCATTTAATCTAATTTCGCGGTTCTCGAAACAATGATTTTTTTTTTTTTTTCAGGACAATCTCAGACGACTTTGTAATCATCCAAAATCAACCCGATGCTTTCCGATTTCCTCCGTTTCTCGTGTAACTCGCGATTACCTAACATCTCCGTCCACTTAACGTTAGAATAGAAGACCGTTAGCGCGATGCGTAATTGCAATCGTAAAAGGTCCTTCTGACTAATCAGGCGACCACGTGCGGTTCTTCAGCTAGCCGCGAAGTGGCTTGTTCTGTTCAATTATGCAAGGCGGCTGTTTTCCTAATGGAAGCCGCGGACAAACTGTTTCGTGGCGCAAGACACAGGTCGAAAAAAATTGCATGGAACGCACAAAAGTACTCAAATCGACTTCCGAGGCTGGAAACCGCACGCTCCGTATATGGTGTCGTGTGAAAAGCGGACAACGCTATCAGGATTGTGCGGTTATATTACTCTCAATGACGCATAAGACGCGAGGTGTTAGGAAAACGCGCAGGTGTCGAGTACGGTTATAACCGTTTTCGCGCGAACTCCCGAGTGTTTGCGCTGGCAGATTAGCATCGAAACGATACGTTTCAGAGTAATCTTCGTGAAAAACACGCGGAATAAGAGACTCACCAACATAGTCGGGCGTGCCCAAAATCTCTCGTATGTCCGCTCCGTGGCTGATGTATCGCGATATGCCAAAATCGCATAACTTTACGTCGCAGTCCGGGAACTCTCCAGTAAGTACCAAATTTTGCGGCTGAAACATTAAAAGAAAAAGAGCTCGATAAAGAGAATAATTCTCTATTATTAAACAATAAAGACTGTCTTATCAAAATAGGATTTGTGTACATATGATTTTTTTTTTTAAATTTGCTAAGGTGTAGACTACAATTTTATTTAGCTATAAATTTATATATTATGCATTTATATAATTTAAAAATTTGCACAAAGTACAAAGCGGGGCCTGTCAAATTCACGGAGAAGGGAAGAAACGAGCGTTTTATCTCCCGGTGATCTCCCGCGACAATGTCAATTTCCTGCCGCGAAATAATATGGAGAAAGTGAAGCTTCTTTTCTCGAAGGAGGACGATTCGGTATTCTCTTTTCTTGTCGGCTAACAGACGGACAAAGCACTCTTGGGTGTTTCGTGGTCCCAGCCAATTATCAAGAGACACGCAAGAACGAACGGACTGAAGCATTTTTTCCTCTACCCAATACTTGAGGAATTTCGGCGCCACCATGCAAATATATATAGCAGTAAATTACCCTATAATTGTAATTATATTATACGTTTGCTTCTTTAAGCTAAAGTACAGTCATGCGATCATTAGTTCGCGATTTAATTTTAGCCCGGTAGCCTCGAGCGCATTCTACTTTGGCGGAATTTTAATTCGGATCTTAATTATATCGAGATACGCCCGACGTGGCTCGCAAAGTTTCGAAAAATAATAACTTCCGCGTCGAGACTCCGCGATAGATATTTTTTTACAGCGGCGCGGCGTATGATTAATCGTCGAAGACCGGCGCGGCGAGGCGGAGAAAGAAAAATGCGATGCGGCAATTTTCGACAATCAGGTGGAAGAGAGAGGCATCCGATAACCACGTTACAACAACGCGAGAGCGCCGCGTAGGAGTCTAGCGTCATCCGCATCGTGCACGAGGTAATGCCAATGTAAACGATTCCACGATAAGAGAAAGGTCGTCGCGCGGCCTAGGAGCGACTCTAGATGCCCACACGTCGCGTTTTTCCCCTCTCTCACTCTTACCCCGGACAACAATCGAACAATGCTGAAGAGGCCACGGTGAGGCCAGTGAACGACCAGATCTCGTCGGGGGAGAGCGAGACGAGAGGAGACGGCCTGTTGCCGGTCCATTGTCAACGCTTCGCGACTGGTTTACGACCACCTAGGTTGCCCGAGAATTATATCTTCAGTACCGGGTCGCGACTCTTAAAGGACGCCATTATCGAGACGCTTTATTAAGGAGAACGCGCGCGGTGAACCACGTGGCGATCGCTTCTTTCGATTATCCGCGAGAACGAAGAGGGAGGGAAGGACCGTCGTTGTTATACTAAATGCCTTTAATTAAGCACACCCCAACGATTCAGATTACTCTCGTAAAGCGAATCTTCGAAGAAAGGCAATGAACAAACTCTATTTCGTTCGAATCTGAGCGCAGATGTTCGCCGTGCAGTTTGCAAAGGGCTTAATAAAAGAGTACGGATCACAATTACGTTTATGAGAGTGACAAAAGTCGTCGGGCCTGCCCGATGGTCATAAAAAAAGACGTCGACTCAATTAGAGTAAATATGAGGAGGTACGAAACATATGGACCTATTCAAGGTTCGTTTATATTGCCGTATTAATAATATTGTGCAATTAGTGTATTTGTAACACGTAGTTTTTATAAAACTAAAATTATATTGGAAGAGAGATGCAGTAATACAGTACCCTATAAAAATGACGTTATACAATACAAATATTGTTACAAGCTTTATGATAAATTAATAACGCTTGTTCCTGTGAATAATTTCTTTATAGTAGAAAATTAAGTTTATAATTCTTGTGATTAAATTTTTATATATTTTTTATATCGATAAGAGAAATGATAAATCGCCAAGAGCTCACATGTAATTGATATTAACATAATTTTCTGTAACAAATCTATACACATTACGCGGACACGTTGAGACGATACATATTGCAAGCAAGCATCGAGGCATCAAGGATCACGACGTAGTAATGAAGATTGAAGACTTAACGCTAAATTCAAATAAGGTTATTATCCTTATCGCGAATGATGCAAAATTTGCATGATCAATGACACCATTCTTTAAGGGCCGGCCATGAGAAATTACGATTCGTGCTGGTATATCGTATCTCCCTCTCCCTCCTTCTTTCTCCCTCTCCCATTACTCGCTTAAATTTAAATAACGTTCGTGGCTTGCAGAATTTTTTCGCGCATGATCGATGACACGAGTGCCTCGCCAGGCGGAGATTGCAATGCGCGATGCATACGAGATGCGATCTCTCGGGGACAATTTTCCTGGTAATCGATCGGCTCGCCCACGCCCAATTGCCACGCTAAACAGCGACGTTCGAGAAACATGCGAGTCGCGAGAGCTGACGTACGAGCCGTCCGTTAATGGTTAATTATGGAAATGTCTTTGTTCCTTATTAGGGCGACTTCCTGGATTCGCGAGACGCGATCCCGAATTGGTTTCTACGCCGTACGCGCGCGCAGAAAGGAAACGCGCGATCGGAGCCTTGGATCAGTAGCAGATTTTCCGGATTCCGCATTACTCGATGTTTCAATTATCCGGAAGCCAGACGAGCATGATCTCGCAATTCGTGTAATGACACAAATGCACGAAATACAATAAGACATTAGATGCGCGTAACGAGATTTCGCTCGCGCAGATGAGTTAATTATATATATATATATATATATATATATATATATATTAATGAAGAGTGTGGATATATAAATCATTATTTCATTAATTATACTGTAATTTTTAGATACAAATCTGAATTATATACCATGCTTTGAAATTACACATAAGGTTGTATAAATGGATAAGAATAATTGCAAAGTTAGGATGACGAGGCGCACGAAAATCGAGAAATTAGGACGACGTCAACTTTTTCGGTCAAGCTAGCCTTGCTCCGGTCGAAATTTCGAAAGAAAGAAAGAAACGTGACGCAAAGAAAACGACCTGCGACCTCGTCACGAAAGTCGCTTTTGAATCGCGTTATTCGTCGTACCTCGAGTAGCTCATGATGAAGCCCAGTCACGTTCGTCTCGTAACTCGGTTTAACGAAACGTAACACACAAACTGAATCCTCGAACGAGCCGAGTATATGAGCTCGTCTGCCTTTGTTGCCTCCACACTTCCTTCTGCTATAATACTTACTATAATGCGTGCAAGACGTTTCCATCCGATAAATCTGCTATCCAAATTTCAATAACCATGCGTTCCAAATTTAGATGAAATTTTAATTATCAACCATTTGTTTTATTGTATACGAAATATACAGAACGTCTACTTTTTTGTAAAAAAATTTCTTGAAGATTTCTTGATCTTCCAGGTATTCTTATTCAAAATTCCAGATAAAGAGAATATTATAAAAATTTTTTGTGTGGTGCAACTTTCTATAAGATTTTTTATTGTATGCGTTTTCTAATGCTCTTCACTCATGCGAAGAAAAAACACAGAGCCATTTAAATTTCAAGTGCTAGATTTGCAAATGTACCGGAAAAAATGACATATCACTTATAAAAATCGATCGTGAACAGAATAATAATTTATTTTGTATTTAATTTGCATGAGAGCGCGATTCAGGCATGTATAAATTGCGATATAAAGCGCGTTTGAAAGATCCTCTCTTCTCAATAAACATATTCTCAGTAACGAAAGACCAGCAATCGTAGCTGTCTATGAGACACTTTGCGTACCGGCGTGCATTTTTCGAGGGGACGCATGACGACAGTTTCGACGTTCATTAGGGATGCAATCCCGCGCCACTTAATTCAATGCATTTAATAAACGACGATTCGTCGGCATGCACTCGTCACGTAATCAAGGTAATTAATCGTGTCGCGGACGGATGTTCGCCGGCTCTCCTTCTACCTTATAAACGAGCAGGTCCGAGGTGCTTCGTTTTTTTTTTTATCGCAGTCTTAAAGCGCGCGCATTCTTCAAAACCCTACCTCGTCCTTAATTAAACGCGCGAGATACAGATTGTAAACTCTTGGCATATATATTTTATTATAAAAGGCTCGCCACAAAATTATCACCGCTCTTTACGTATTTCCTTTCTCATCGACATTCGCGTTGAACATATAACATCGATCACCTTCCGAAATATGTGTGTAAAAATGTCAATTGTAATAAAATATACTTACAATTCGAATATTTTCTCGCTCGATTAGTTTCGAACGAAGATAAAGCGTAACTTGATCAAATCGATCATTTCTTTTTTTCGTGACTGACATGCTTCCTGCAACATGCCATCTATATTTTACCGTTCTTGCGCAATCTTGCAAAACTTCTATAGAAGCTGTATGCGGCAGGCCTGACGTAATATCGATCGAGCGCACCCTTGCGAATTGTAACAGGTGTTTCTGCGCTTCGCAGCGGGCAGCTTCTGTCGGATGTTAGCACTTAAGTGCCGCGAGACCCGCGCAAAAACGAAGGAAGGACGTATGTCATTAAATCGAAAACGCCAACGGCTATTCATCTTACCCGAACAAAAAACATCGGTCCGCGACAATTCTCACGTGGACGTGAGAATTGTCCGTGCGTGTTTCAACTGTGCCACCGTCGTGGGGATTAAGACATTTCTATGTAGAATTAGAAACGAGAATGCGGAGAAATATTTTCTGTAATTAAGCAGTTTGAAAATGTGCGTTGTCCCCGTTGGAGAGGCGATCACGAAGAGATTTCACGGGAGTTAACGGAGCAAATCTCCACGTCATTATCCGGCGAGGAGTACATTGTCCCCGCAAGAAATCATCCGCGGGATAACGGTGCGTCTTCCGTCTTTGAAATGACGATTCTCTTTCCCCCTTTTTTTTTTTTTTTTCTTCAGCGCACAATGCCGCGAGAGAAGAGAATCTCGCGCGCGTGAAACTCGGGCGCGAGATTTTTAACAACGCGGCTGTGCGTTAGACAACACATCTCGCGCTCGTTAGGCGTGTCAATGAGCACCTGGTAATTAGCCCCCTGATCCGCTTAACAATGTGTGACACTTCGTGAGCCGCCTCGCGTATACGTGAGCAAACGGCAATTAGTAGCGAAAGGCTTCGAAAAAAATAAACTGTTGGGCGACCTGGTCGCTTTACCCGTTTTCGTTGTCCAGCACGAACATCCGCGGACGTGAGTCGAACGAACGAAAGCGGAATATAATTAATTGTAATATACGCATACAATTAATTAACCAATGATTTAATTATAATACACGCGCGATTAAAACGTGTGCCAATTATAACGATTTCTTATTTCTCGTAGAAACATTTGTTAAAATTATATCGCCGAGCGTGTTTATGCGCGAACAATCAAATATAATATATTCATGTCTACGTATTTTTATTACGCATAAGTCAATTCGAGAGATAACGGCGGGAGTTCTTTCTCTTTCCTTCTCTCTCTCTCTCTCTCTCTCTCTCTCTCTCCCTCTCTTGTTTGTTCGAACTTTATTGCGTGCCTAATATGCCGGAGCACGCATACGCGCACGCAAGAGTTTCGCACGCGCGGCCGAGTTGTTGCCCGCCTTCCCCTTTTCTCGACCGCCGGAAGTTTCAATGAACGCGAGAGACGGATCCTCATAAATCCGCCGGCTAAAAAGGCGTCGGGCCTCGCAGGCGGTCTCTCCGCTATCTTTTTTTCGCGCGTTTAATTTTTTCCCTTGAAAATCTCGCTTTGCGATTCGTCGATTTTCAGGTTTTGCATTAAACATTTTTCCGTTCATTTAAAGAACAGTCTCTTCATTTGAGACTTTAGACCTTGCTTGAGATAAGTAAAAAATAATGATTTACATATGAATATATGTATATCTACTCATAATTCTAAGCAGAGATGTTAGAATCACAATCAGAAGAAAAGATGTATATTTCAACAAAGAATAAAACATAAGATATTATATTATACCGTTCTTAATTACCTTGTTTTAATTATCCTAATGAGTAGCTCAACAAATAAATATTATGTTAAGAAGTGATTCGCGCTACGCTCGCTGTATGCGTAAATACATACGCACGCGATGCGTGATAATAATTGATAAATGCGACGTATATCGCGACGACATGCACGTTTTATCTCCGCGTTATGGTAATAAACGCTGCTCGTGGTAATAAACGAGAACTCATTGGCTATTATATTCGTGACACGGGAAATACGCGCGCTAATTCGCATCGCGTTTTTAACTGACTAATAAATGCGATAGCCTCTTTTGATCTTTGCAATACGTCGAATAATAAAAATATTTGACCATTTACTCGCGAGATACACACACGCACAGATATATATGTATACATAAATTCGTTATTTCGAATAATTAATTCTTTGTTTAATTGGCCGCTAACGTTACGCAGAAATACGATGTTAATCGACGATTCGTAGGAATTAATTCGATGAATTGATCGGCAGTTTCCTTCGGCCAATAAACGCCGATTGCTTTATTAAAGCAAAGTCGGACATCCGTCGCTTTTCATCGAATTTTTCATGGAAGAGAGGCAATCGACCTCGCTCGCGCGAGATTCATCAATGAACTGCTCGTTGGCCTCGCGGCCAACTGTTACCAGGAACTGCATCTCTCATATGGAGGAGAGAAACGATCGATATACTCACATAGTACGTATGCACATGTATATATCACCGTCCGTTCATTAGGCACGGCGGTGCACTCGATGAAATCGATTCATCGAGCTCTTAATGGGATATCCGAGTAACTTCACCCGCGTACATTCTACGTGCTCTAAGCTCGCGTTTATGGCTCTAGGGTAGGTACCTATGCGTGCGTGCTGTTTACGAACGCCAGAGAACCGATATTACGCGAATCGAATGTGCAAACAATATTTGTTAAAGCTGCCCACACACTATAATATTTTTCTCTTGGCATTTATATTAATCGCGCTCGTTATACGACGGAGCGCTTGAGGGATTTACGACGAGAACAATCTTATTGTAAGCGGTAAAAAGTTGATGGCGCGATGTCTCGGTTTGCAATCGCGCGTACGGCTCTTTCTCTCTTTAAATGTGCGATATTTTATTTAACGTCTCGGTCGGAGAGACTAATATTTTTATTTCCGTAGGCGACGTGCATCTCCGGTACAATTCAACTTTATATCTAAAGGAAGGAGACGTCATTGAGACTACAAAATCAGTGTGATTCATCGGATTGTCGCCGTTACACAGATATAGAAAAGTCTCTGACGCGTGTGATGTAACATCGCTTAACGATTATTATGTTCCCCGTTGTATTACTCGTCATCACTGATATTGCTGCTGCAGCTAGCGAAAGCGAAAAACACGTAAAACTGCGACAAGCATTAAAACGTGTCGCAATTACTTAGACAGCGCTTTATTACGGGCACGCTATTCATTTTTGTACCGTGCCGCTCTTCGCGATTTTCTTTATTATTGTTCTAAAGAGTATTCCACCGGAACAAACGACACGCGTGAGTGCGGATGTTGAAATATTAGGGCGCGCGTCGTTCTTTTTCTTCTTCTCTTCCTCGTGTCAAATAATACGAACAGATCCGTAAGAAAATATATATAAAAAAGGAGTTTTATTATGATTATAGACAGGAAAGATATAGATGCTGTATCGAAACTAGACGAAATGTCGAATAAAATAAAGTGTGATAATTGATATCTTGTGCGAAATTTCATCGAGAATTTCCGTCGATTATATAGTTTCTACTGCGCAATAAAGTGAAACGGCATTACTCACAATGAAATATCGACACTAATAACGTAGTTCCATGGACGTACGCTAATCGTATGCCATATTGCTCGGATGATTAGATTCGGGAAGAGAAAGAGAGAAAGGAACGCGTCGCTTCGTATGACAGGATTAGGCTTCTGCCGCTTCGCCGGCTGTCGCTGCTCTTGGCCAACCAGTTGTCATCTTGCGACACCTAAAAGGCTACTAATTGACCGAGAAGTGTGACGATACGCGATTAAAAAAAGAAAAGTATGCGAGTAAATGTACCAAAGTCTCAGCCTGCTCTGTCTCGCGGTGAAAGGATTAGCCGTTCGTTAAATAGCGCGCCAATTGCGAGTCCTTGGCGAGAGACCGCAAAACGATTATTTCGCGAGCGCGAGATTCGAGGGGGAGCGTTGATTTTCGATTCGCGACACCCACACACGTGCGCGCGACCCGGGTCAGGGGAAAGGCGCGGCGATAATCTGTAATAGAGCGCGGTTATAAAAGTAGCCCCGCTGCTATTTCGCGCCGATTTTATCGCGATATTATTGCGCGCGTTTATTATTAGCGCGCCGTAATATTCTCGCTGCCGCCGACTCGCTCGCACACGTTTATCATCCCCGGCGGCGATTTGTTGCACGAATAAACAAGTCATCGGCGAATTAAATTCGTAACGATATATCCCTATCTACGAAATATCTACGCGTGACCGAAATTGCTCGCCCACCACGAGATTTCTCTCCGAGAACAGACGACCTAATTTGTAATGTGATTGCGATCAAGATATTCTGTCGTCGAGAGAGAAGAGATGCGTTTTATTTCGCCGAATACACGACGATAAACATTAATTCAAATGTAAACAGTAACATTACTCTCTCCTCTAGTTTCGATCATTCAACTTTAAGAATTAGATAGATAAAATTCTCGAGAAATTTAGAAGACGCTCCGAATATTATCAACTTTTTTAAGTCAGATACTATGTTCTTTCACGGTTCATTATACTTTTTCATTACCTTTTATAAAACTGACAACAATTAAACCATGGATCGTATGTAAAGATGACTTTGATAGTCACGCGTAAATGGCTTCCAGTTCTGACGGAATAAGCAACATTCCACTATACGGCACTCAACTTTTATCGGAATTTTATGATCGCTTCTATACAAATTTCACGGACGAATGCACGGGCCACATTTTTCATATTTGCAAGCTCTCTCTCCACTCGATAGAGCGTGCCCTGACCAGCGCGGACTGACCAGCTCTTGTCTATTCTTGAATCAACGCTGAGCATTCCGCGGCTAGAAACGGCCGCAAAGGATAAGCCGCAGAACCACGGATCGCACAGCCGGATAACGGGAACGATGATTTTTTTTTTTTTCATTAATGCATACGCGCGCAATTTTCTTGAAAAGCAGGGGAAATCTTCAAAAGAGTGAATAGAAGAGCTTAAAGACATATATATATATATGTATACTCTCTTACATCACGAAAATAAAATCAATTAAACGGAATGGAAAAGAGAAATTCTAAATTACTTAATTTCATTTGTCGCGATTCTACGTCTGTTCCACCTAATTAATATTTGCCAACGTTCCCCGCGTGATGGATGCGCATGAGTAACATTTGGCGAGGCGATTCATCGCGACGGAATGCAAAACGGAGCATCAGGATCGCTCGGTCGTTTCGGGAAAGCTCGGAAACACATGGAGACACCGCAATTAACACGACGTGCAAATTCTCGAATTTGCACGGCCGGCGGACGCCGAGCTATTTCATCGCGCGGCGAGTTTTCCGGCGCGCTGCGGCGACGGATATAGCTGTTCCGTTTCGAGCGTGAACTAGTACGGTGTGAGGCCGGCTTTAGAAGGCGCCCGAAAGTTCGTGGCCGCTGGCCAAGAAGGCCCCCTTGGACGCCGGCCAAGGAATTCGCGTGCATTTTTCCATTCATAACCGCGAAATCTATATTTGGCCGCGACATATCGCGTGAATTCGTGGCGCGGCGTTATTTTTAGGATGAACCCTAATGCGAACTGATTAACCTATTCGCCGGCCAATTGCCTTTCTCGGTCGATGCTGGTCACCGCGTCTTACATTTCGCGCTATATGTAACGATAAGATGGCTATTTTATCTCTTCCCTAAATGCAGAGAATCAATCGCTTTCGGAAACTTGTTCTTGCCAGACAGCACCAAGCGACATTCGCGCGAAATAACGATCGTTTTACAGCAGAATTGTCGCGAAAGACGCTTGAAATATTATTGATAAATAATAAAAAGAGAATGCGGGTAGAAAAATATTATCGTTCGAGCAAAGAATCCGCGAGATAACATTTCAACTTTTACAAAGAAAGAAAAAAGGAAAAAGAACGACTGCGCAAAATCGAGAATAAACAAGAATAAATATCGCGTCGAAGTCTCTTCAACCGCATAAAAGTCTGCGATCTATCTCTTTGTATATTTAGTATGTAGATAGCAATCGCGGTGAAACGCGCGTTTAAAAGAATTCCGCCGCATGTCTGGGCTTTGAGGCGCGTCGATATGTCGAACAAAAGAGTGCGATTCGCCGCGACGTGTATTTTCTTCGCAAAATGCAAAGCCGACTGATGCATCTGGCCGACTTCCAAAGTATATCGAAGCCGTTGAAGGCTTATTTTTCTCGTTCCCTCAATGGCCGCGCGAAAAATAAACGCGCCGCCGCGTTCGCTCTCTCGCGGGTCAATGAATCGAAAACGCCGTGGAGGGTATCCGAGCAATGGATGATTCACTGCTGGCCGAGACTGACGTCTCGAGAAAGCCGCGATATTCCTATCCGTTCGAGCTAATAAAGCTGCCGTCTTGTGGAACTAACGATCCGAAAATATCGCTTCGTACACGACAAATTTCCGTCTCGTGATAAAACCCGCATATAGTTGCTTTCATAATGGCGAGAGTCTTTAGCTAAAATTGTATCGTTGTAGCACAATAACGCTCCTATCATTCGCGCACAAAATTACCTTACTTATCGGTTCGAAAACACCGTGATATCAGGATAAATCATCCTCGTTCAGATGCGTAATCGAGTCGCTCTTTATCGCGATGGGACAGGATCGATAAGATTTCACGAAGGTCGTTCGAAAAAGTGAGATTACAACCGTTTTATTCGCAATGATTGTTGTAAACACAAAAAATCTAACAACGTGATAGTTAAAGACACCGCATAGTTACGATCTGACAAATTTTATAACGAGCGCAAACAGAGCAACGATAAAATCGACAGATATTTACTGGTCGATGATGAATTGAGCGATTAACGTAAACTTGCGAAAGCCGAGTAAATTGGATTGTATAACCGCCATCATCGTTATGCGAGCCACGTTAAAAGGAGACATGTACAAGATCGAGAGGTGGAAACGCGCGCGAGAGCCTGGCTTGTGTACGTGTACATCGCCGCCGGAACATTATTAATACAACTCGCTTACCTTGGCTCACCCATATCGATCACGCCGATAATCGATAAACACGTATCTCGTCGTATACCTACGCGCGAGTGCAGTGTGCAAATTGCAAATTGCAAATCTTCGCCGCCAAATAGGAAAAACTGGTTGTCACTTGGCGCGACGTGTCGTGTATTATGACGCGACGCGCGAGTACGAAACTCATCGTCCCCTTCGGCTACTTTGCCGATCGAGACGAAATTATTCGTCGCGCTTGTCATTTCTTTCTTTTTTTTTTTTTTTTTTTTTTTTTTTTTTGTACGACGGGCCGATACGCGACGTGTTCGATACAATGGGATGACGTATACGCGGCGTGCAAAAGTTAAAGAGAAATTTATTTCCGATCATTGCTACAATGAGAGTTTGAGCTGTGATAAACAAGTTATTTTTGGCACCGAAGAGATTACGTTTAATATTTAAACGGCGTCTCGACTCAATTGCATTTTTTATGTTCGGCGACTCCGTCGCGTCGAACCAGTTATTCTTGGGCCCTAATCTACCCCGCCTAAGAACGGGTGAGGATATATTAGCTCAATTACGTGACTTTTATGAAACGTCGCTCTGTTTGTGAACGGAGTTCCCTCGCAACGCGAGGAATTATTTTTAGTCCTCTAGAAAATTGTGCAGGATATCTCTGGATTTGCTTATAACGCGAAACGTCATATTGTCCTCGAGGCAAGTAACGACGAAATACGAGGGACTATTTCCGTACAGACGTCCTCTCGTACGTCGCCGCGTACGAAAATATTTCGTGGGACGGAAATTGTCCCATTGGCGCCTGCTTAATTTCGTCGGCATTCTATCGTCACGCGTTGTTTCGAGGCGCTACATCGTTTCGTAGACCGTGCACGTGTTCGCGCGTGTATCATCAATTTTTTAATGGGATAGTCGCGTCGTCGATTTACCACCCGCCCCCTCCCATCCCCCAAAAAATATCGTACGCGTGACACAACGCTCGCGATGACGTTTTAAATGGAATTTAGAAACATGGGGAGAGAAGCGCGTGGGATTAGATGAATCATCGAGAAGTGTGTGCAGCCCTCGATACGTGCTCGATCTATTTTCATTTCTTCCACCGCGAAGTGTCAGGTGACATAACGGCGTATAGACGGTAGCGTAAGACAAATTTCAAACGTTCTATCTCTCTCTCTCTCTCTCTTTCTTTTTCCGGGGTATCTATGCGTAAAAATGCGCGCATGAAAAAAATGTATACATATAGTTCCTATCTTCTAGAATTAAGCTTAACAATTGAGAAATAATTATTTTTTTTCCTACGTTTATGTGTATATAATTTCAATCGCGCCAAATACAAGAAACGTATATAATTTCTTACTTTGTATAATCAATTACATACGAGCAAATGAATAAATAAAATATATCTAGCGCCATGTGAGTAATTTTGTCTCGTTTCTCAATTTTCCTTGGTAAAGTGTATGTGTTACTGCGATATGCAATGATATACGGAATCGTAATTATGTTCGCACAAGAGAGATGACCGAAAAATTTATCTATCTGCAAAACGTGTCACCTCGCCGCAAAGTGTATATCGCTGTCGGCACATAAGAATCTTACGCTAATCAGTCGTTTGGCAGAGAGTGCCGCCGCGCGCCACAAACGTAAACGTTTACATAACGATTTAGGTCGATCGTGCGGGCCGCGACACGAAACGCGCGCGTAGCCCCGTAGCTGAGAAATTGCCAGAGGCGCCCGAAATGTCGTCGCTCCCTTGCCAGAGAATCTCTTTCTCGCGCCGAGCCGAAAGTGCAGCGTCCGCCGCAGATTTGGCGTGATAAAGATGCAACCGGCCCGCCGAGTCTTCGGCCGAGATTCACGGACGCTTTTTGGCGAGAAAGCGACGGATTCTTTTTTTTTTTTTTTCCCCCCTCGATATTTTCACCGATGAAATTTGGACTTTCTTTTTTTTTCGACGCTATGCTCCTCGTAAAAATTATCTTTATCGCGCCGAATCGCTAATTCCTTCGCATTTTAATTGTGATTTAATTCGTACATTGAACATATTGCTAAAAGACGCCTCGAGTAAGTTCTCTCTTTATGCGTTCTTCCCAAGAGGCGCAGGAAAGAGACAAGATAAGAATTATTTACACGAACGACAATCTCCATCCGTTATCTCTCCTCGCTTGTTATTTTTAACATGTGAAGATATACCGAAGAAGCGAATCTCGTGCAGAATCTCGCTGGCGTTTTCAACGATCATTCTCCAATATCTCAATCGTAAAAATGGGCGCTAATGCGGGAAATTTAGTACCGCCGATAAAACCGTGACATTATTATGGGCATTGAATTATGAAAAAAAATTCCCGCCAAAATAATCATTCGCGATAATTTTTAAGTTCATGTTTAAATCAAATGAGAAAGTTATTATTGTATATAATACAATTAAACATTATAAACATTTATATTAATATTATAACTAGATAATTTTTGAGTATTTTTGAAAAGGAATCGTCAAGAGATGTTGGATAATACTTTATATCCTTTGACACACTATATATATAATATAGTAGAGTTTTGAGTAGTCGTACTTTTTTCACAATTTCTTGGTCGTCTCGTTAGCCTGCCTTTACCATATAAATACTTGAATGTTTGAAAACTTACCTTGATGTCGAGATGAGCTACGTTCAGGGAATGCAGAAAGGCTATCCCATCCAAAATCTGCTTCAGCAATCTGGCGACCTGCCGCTCCTCCGGAACTTCGTCTCGGTCGAGTATCATTTGTAACTCGCCGCCAGGAGCCCTGTCGCAATAAACGTATATCTGTATCTCGCTCGACTTGCACAATATTTACATTTGTCGCATATGTATTCTCTCGCGAGACGCACCGCGAGGGCTTAATTTATAAAATATAAAAATTTATTATATAAATAAATTCAGCGTATTACACGTGTCAGAACGAATCGATGCGATTCGCAATCTTACGATTGACTCGTGCACGCGATGTACGAACGCTTAAATCACGGGTTTATGCTCCGTCCTACTTTTTAAATAATTAGCAGAGATTACGAAATGTAGAAAGTTACACGCTACGCCATCATAGTCAGTAGCCGCCTCGTCATTCAGTTTTATTTTCCTTCTTCGTCGCACGATGCAATATGTAATCGAAACGTAACTATCTTTCTTGCGTTTTATCGCGTGGAAGGATAAAAGCAAGTTTTTTTTTTTTTAATTCGAGATCCAAAGACTATGATTTACGACGATGCGATCGGAAATGTAGGCGGAGACGTGGAACGTCCTTGTACTTACAGTTCGAGGACGAGCACCATCTCGGTGTTGGTCTCAAAGACCTGATGTAGGGAGACGAGACGAGAACAATGGGCCGCGGCATCCAGCACAGCGACCTCGTGAAGCGCTTCCGCTCTGAGCTCCTGGGCCCGCCGTCGTTTCCTCAGGAACTTGGCGGCCCACTGCCTGCCGCTGGACCTTTCGCGGCATCTTCTCACCGTCGCATATTTACCTCTGCAAAAGAGAGAAAAGAATATGTAAATTTTAATATTACATCGCGTACATATGTATGCTATAAAAAGAAAAAAAAAACAATACATCGATGTGCAAACCGCAAAGATCAAGGTGTAAAGAATAATTTTCATTGACGTTTGAAGAATTCAAATTTGAAATTCTTCAAGAGTGACAAATCGCACCGAGGCAGATACTTGTAACTCGAGATTGCCTTTACGCCGCGGCGCGCGTCCGTTCATTAAAACGTTGATTGCGAATCACGGACGTTTCATTTCGCCAAGAGAATAATTGAATTTCATAATTTTTTTAGGCGCAATCGTGACTTTATTTATAAACAATATTTCATAAACAATCGGTGTGTGTTAGCGCGCTAATTACTGTAATTTACGTCTCTATAGGCGTCACATAGATTCTAATGAAGACACCGAGAGTCAAGTAAAAATAATAATATCGCACGAGGAAGTCGCGTATACACGTCAAACGATCGCTTTCACTGTTTCCGTTAATAACGAGCTTTGTTTCTTCTCTTGTGCTTTCCTGAATACAGGGAATGCGACATGTCAAGTGCGAGTCTTGTCACGGAAAAGTCATATATATATATATATATAAAACGAAGATTGCGGTGCATAATGTGTATTAGAATTCTCAACTTTTTCCGCTGTAGATCGGATGACAAATTGCGACCGCGAATTGGAATCCGAGATTGAATCGCAGAATTGAATACTTCCACGTAATATACAGAGAAATTGCAATTGATTGCGATATTGAATCCCGCGATGTGATTGCAAAAACTTTCCAATTATGCGGAGACCAAGAACGCCCTACATACGCCCGCACGTTAGGTATATAATATCGGAACATGCGCAGGGTTGTGAATCATCGCGACAATGTAACTCGATGTAGACGAGAATTTTTCACGGAACGATATTCTCGGGCGTAATAATACGAACGGATGTCATAATACCGTCATCAGTCTTAACGTCACATCGATATTGTGTAAGAGTTATGCGTACGATTCGCGCAAGCAGACATGCCTGCAGAATTATTGTATTTAAGCATCCCTCTCTGTTAGATCACATCAGTGGAATCTCAAACAGCTTTTTCGCGTCCTCTCCTCCTACCTTTCCATTTTTTCCCGCGCGATTCTAAGAGCGAAAGAAGATCGATCTCCGCTCCGTTATGCGCGGAAACGCGCGCGTTGCCGTGAAAAGAAAAATCGTAAAGTTCGAGATAGTCACGTTAATATGAGAATACACACACATTTGCGTTAATACCGTTGAACGAGAAAAGTTTCATCGCACGCGGAGTCTCGCGAGCGAGAAAATTACTCGCTGTAATCCGACGATCTAAACAGACGCTAGAAAGCGAACTCGTCGGTGCAATGCACGTAGTTAGTTATCCGCGGGCCTAAATTCGAGCAGCGTTATAGTAGTGAAAGCACGCGTTTACGTTTATTACGTAAAGGGTTGTCGTGTCCCGTGAGAAAGTGCGACGCGCACTTCGGAAGCGGAGCTTTGCCCGCACCGGTAATGGGCGTTCATGTTTCCTGTTCTCGTCCACCCCGTGCGATGAAAGATTACTTCACAATGGAATACGCTTTGGAAGAAGCGTGAAAAAATCTCAACGATTGTTTGTCGCGCGCTATATCTGTATATTGTAAAGACGTACGTAGCTGGAAGGAAGAAGGATCGATGACGCGCGATCGGAAGGGAAATCAATGCGCAATGGCAGAAATGGAGAGTGCGTGACGAAAGGCAGATTGTTTGCGTAGGAAGCGTTCATCGAACGTCGTTCATTATGTCCGAAGATGGGAAAGCGCGCGCGTTAGCCTAAGAAAGGGACACGCGGGAAAATATCTTTCGGATGTCGTCCATTAAAGGCGCGACGTGTCCGAAGGGTCTTCGTCGGTAAGAGATGGCCACCAGTCAAGAGATAGATACGGCACGAAAGGACCGCCCGACAGGCGTCAAAGTAAGCATCATTAGTGGCCATTGTCCACCAAGCGATATCCCGCGGAGAACGGATGGGAATGAGATGGAAGTCGGAACGCGCCGCGTCAATATTTCTCGGCTCGTCCTCTCGGTGGTCCTTTTACCCAGATGACGCCATCGTACATCGCGACATGGAGAAATTAATTATAACTTAATTATAATTAATTACAATTTTAATATTATAATATAATATTTATAATGTAATTTTAATATAATTTTACTATTATATTATAATATCATAATTAATTATAATTTAATACTAATTTATAATTAATTTATTATTTAATAACTTAATTATAATATAATTAATCATCGATAACAAATCGTGATGTGACAAAAATATTTCAAATTTAGTATTTTAAAGCGTGAGATATACGAAATAAAAATATTTAACCATTTTTTTGCTGCGAGCTTTTATTATCAAAGCCCGTAAAGTACGCAGGTGATAATCGACGATCTCGTATCGCAGGTGAGAACCGCTGGTTACCACGAAATGTAGGTTGGCAAATGCGACCGCGACTTGTGAGAGCGAGTGATTGCGGGCGTTCTCTATCGAGGCGAATCGTTATCTACGTTCTAATTACAGGCTGTTAACGACGGCAAAACCATCTGACGTGTGTCTCTCTCTCTCTGTACAACGTCCCGCTGAACAAAGGGAATGAGGAAGAATGACACGTGCCATGACACAGCCGGTTTTACGATCGCGCGCGCGCGCGCTCACGTTACCGAACATGTAGGATCGCGGAGAGGGTTAACGATCGCGTCTGAAATAAAAATATTTAACCATTTTTTTGCTGCGAGCTTTTATTATCAAAGCCCGTAAAGTACGCAGGTGATAATCGACGATCTCGTATCGCAGGTGAGAACCGCTGGTTACCACGAAATGTAGGTTGGCAAATGCGACCGCGACTTGTGAGAGCGAGTGATTGCGGGCGTTCTCTATCGAGGCGAATCGTTATCTACGTTCTAATTACAGGCTGTTAACGACGGCAAAACCATCTGACGTGTGTCTCTCTCTCTCTGTACAACGTCCCGCTGAACAAAGGGAATGAGGAAGAATGACACGTGCCATGACACAGCCGGTTTTACAATCGCGCGCGCGCGCTCACGTTACCGAACATGTAGGATCGCGGAGAGGGTTAACGATCGCGTCTCGCGATTTCGATTGCAATTAACGATCTAATCTCTGACAAACGTCGCCACCGCGCAAATCCTTCCGTTCCGCTCGGCGAGCTTCTCCGCTCGAAGGGAGGCATTGATCTTCCTTATCCGCAACTCGCGTGTTGTCCCAACACATACACACACACACACACACACACATACCTACACACACAAAAGCAATTTAATATTAGAAGGAATGTAATTATGGCAGAATTTTTTTTTAAAAAAAGCTAGTTGAAACGTGAAACACGATATCTGCTGGATGTTGTCGTGTTTCATCCGAGAGAAGATATTGCGTAGATCGTATCGATTTCATCGAAAGATCGCGCTCGTGAAAAAGTATCTATACCAGTTTCCCAGAGTAGTTATACGCGTTTTATCGGGAAAACACGTTCGAGTACCGTTACATCCGGCCAGGTCGTATCGTTAACTCCTCGCACGTCGCAGAGGCGTAATCTGCGATTACGCGACGCGAAAGCGGAGTCGCTAAACTGCCCGTGTGCGTGACGACCGGCCTTGGATAAAGTCACGGTAAAGTGGGGGCGAGAGATTCGCTTCCGCGAATCGCCGTCACATCGACGAATGATAAACCGTGGCAAATCGAAATATCATCGGCGATAGGATAAGAAACCGTTCCGGGGGCAAGAGAAGAAGCTCCGTTCTCCTCGCAATCTCGCCGTCGTCTACTAATGGCGCAACTGTAAACCTCAAACATCGCAATGTTGACAACAATGACGATGGTATTATTATCGCAATATTGTCGCGTTGCTAATGCTCTATCGCACTTGGAGATTAGCACGCCGAGTGGGGGTACGCAGAGTAAACCGCTGATTATTACTATCTCTCGTTCGCCGAAGAGAAATGAACTTCTGCGTTCCTCTCGTCGCACGAATGAAGGCGGCATCTTCGCCTTCATTTCAGACTCGTTCGACGAAGCAATCAAATCGAGAGACGGCGAAAGAAATCGTGAAACATATCTCGATATGATTTCGCCGACAGAGAAGCCGTCGTTCATTTCGTATGATTATACATATATTTATTTCTACGCAAGATTATTTTATGATTCATTACTTTTATAGGATTTACAATTTAATGCATTTCTGTGTTTGTACAGAAATTCAAACGATTTATTCGCAAAGTTATTTGCCATTCGATCTAATTTTATATACGCTATATTATTTGAGAGCTGTATAAAGTCTATAACGAAATTTGATTTATGTTTTTTTTTTTTTAACGAATCGACAGGGGCGATTTTAAAAATATAGCTTAAATTATCGCGCTTTTTTATCCATGGGATGGATGCATCTGTGAGGCAATCGTGCGTTAATCTAACGAACGAAAGTCGAGCGGGCTTGTTGCATAAATTTTGAAGTTGCGATTCGATCCTTCCACCTGTCTGTTGCAGCTGCCGTCTGTCTATTACGGTGGATTTTGTTGCTTACAATATCTCTCTCGCAGACGCGCAGGTGTCGGCCGAAACTTTGGGTGATATACCAAACTGCGCGAGTTTATAGTAAATATTGCTTTCAAGATAATAAGAGAGAGAGAGAGAAGACGCACCTAAGAAAAACTTACGTGACATTATTAATGCGCTCAATATTGTCAAACTTTTATTTATGGTTTCTTTTATTTATGGTGCTATATTTCATTAACGGATGATTAATTCGGATTAATCGAAATATTGTAATCGATCAATTTGCGTTGCAGTAATATATGGTTTAACGTGGAAATTGAGAAACGACTTCTCTTTCTTACGCACCTATCGCCTATCGGACTCGCGGAAACGTCTACGTCATTGCGTTGCCTTCGCCGGCTTTCAGCCGAATGGAACGTAATGACGAGATCGGCGAGGATGCGACGCGGTAATGAAGCCCTTTGTTGCCACGCGTGGAGAACTGATCTTTGACTTGAAGAGACTCGTGTTTCGCAAATAACTATCGGCAAAATATCATGTTGAAATTGTTTCAAGATTATGCGAAAAAGATTTCAGAAACAACGGGAGATTCTAATCGTTAATATCGAGCGCAACGAATTCGACGTAATGCAATCGAGAATAATCGGGATTTGATGGACCAATAAAAGGTTCTGTAAAAAAATCATACGACTTCAATTAGTCGTTTATATGCACCCTTTTTCCTTCGTGCATCCTGCAGATGCAATTTAACGCCTGGCAGACTGCTACCGAACCGAGGCCTTCGATAATATCGACTATTCGTGTCATTAACAGGGTCAACGCTTAAGCTGCACGACCGAGATTAAGATTGCATCTCGTTGCGGCGGCCAATAACCCGGTTAAACATCCCGAGATTACATTCGCGTGCGAGTAATAACGCCTAGCTATGATTGATGTTAAGTGCCAATCTATTAGTTGGCGAATTACTTTACTGCCATCAGTGTTGAGTGTAATTCGATGCTAATGTTCGGGTAATTCGTGCGGATTTTACTTCTTACATCATAACCATTAAACAATACAGAGCAAATAAAAGGTTCGGAATCGAATTGCATATATATTACGTGTTTTTAAAATGTCGACTTTTAGAAGATACAGGCTTATAATCACAGCCAATTCGAAACTGTTGATTAACATGCATCGCGAATCTCCTAGAGACGATCTCAGAGGCCTTTCTCATTAGGCCTGCCTCGTGCGAGTGAAAAGTCGTGATCTATTACAGGCGTAGGCACGACTCGAAAGGTTAACCCGATTTCTTTCCGCGGCATCCCTCCCAAGCGAGGCAAACTCCTCGCGATGCACACTGCTGGCCGCCGTCATTAACCTCCGCCTGATACTCCGTCCGCGACTACTCTCGGACGGAGAAATCCGAGGAAAGTCACGGTCATGACAGGCAGAAGAATGCGCGAGGGATCGTGAGAGTACGTATGGATGGACGGGTCGAGAGGTTTCCATCTCGATCGCGCTTGCCAAGGTCAGGACTAAATGACGCAGGCGTCATTAACCTTGATCAAGTATTCCGCCATCGCTCTGCATCATTTGCGGAGAAACCCCGAGAAGAGAAGTCGCGAGAGCGTGCTTTGGATTCTCCTTCTTTGGAGTCGTTAACGAAAGCAGCTCGTTTTCTCCGAGAATCGCCGACAATTTCGATGCGATCAGATTTTTCGTATTTGTATCTTTGATAAAACGCAATATTGTTATTAGGTCGCGGAGTATTATGCATATGTCGTCGAGAGAGAAAGAGAGAGAGGGGGAGAGAGAGCGGACACGAGTTAATGGGAAAAACTACATTACTTTCCGCTACGGCGAACATTTCATTCCTAGGAACGGCGTTTCAATCAACCAGGCGTACCGTAGATCTTATCGAGGACATGTGCTTCCCGAGATCGCGGTGTTTTCTTATGTCACGAGTGTGTCGAGCGCTGTGCTTCGAACGCGGGATATTCCCGCGGGGTTCTACTCGATGCGGGAATTAATGTGCTCGTGTGGCTTGCCTGTTCTATCCGCTTGCGATATTATTTTGCATTTCCGCGGAGAAATCGGAGGTAGCGGCCGTATATGCGTCATTTCTCGCTTAAGGTATAGTGAGAAAAAAATAATAGTTGTAAAAACTTTTCAATTATATAGTATCTCACCTCTCGCACATAATATAAAATATAAATAATATTTCGTCAATTTTATACGCGTAAACAAAAAAAAAAAAAAAAAAAAAAAAAAAAAAAAAGGGGACACCTTTTTTTTTTAATTTTTAACCGGGAAAAAAAAAAAAAAAAAAAAAAAAAAAAAAAAAAACTGGTGATCCTCAATTTATATTATCGTAATTTTGCGAATCACTTTGCGATGATATGTAATGAGGCAGTTAATACTAAATTTTTCGCCGTATAATTAACAGAGTCTATATAGATAACGTAGGAAGGCTAGCTCGTCGAGATAAACGTCATCTCGTCGCGCATCGCGTCTTCCCATTCCGAGAGATCCGATCCGATCAAAGCGGCTCATTAATCGTCGGAGGAGGGCGGTTATTACGTTTCGAACATTCCGCGGACGCATCATCTCTCGCGGAACGCGAGGAACGGATTCCGGAATGCGTTATCGAGGAGCTCGCAAAATCGAGCGAGCTCCGGCGCGCCGATGGGCCTTATCACCGGAGCGAAATTAACGACGGGAAACGACCGGGCACGACTACCGTGCTATCTCTCCTGAAGAATCGGGGGGGGAGAAGGGACAGAGGCGATAGAGTGAGAGGAGGAGTCGGTGTATCGAAAGAATTTACCGCCGCGGATCAAAGATCGCGGGACCGTGCGACGCGCGAGAGACGCAAAGCGCGGAACGAGCGGTGTGCTCAATAGTCTGTAAAGTCTTTAATTTAGCGGACACCCCTCTTCTTCGACGTTGCCGATCGAGCGACCGGCCGGTCGCTTAAAGACCGGCGTTGTAAGCTAATGGCACCCGTGATCCTTCACGACCGCTTTTCACGAGCGCGTAGAGCTACGAAACGCCCCCTCATCTCCGCCGCCTGCATTCGCCTCTCGTATGAGGAACCGAGCGTGAACGCGCGTTTAAGCCCGGCGGGCTTTAAAGGAGGGGACGAAGGACGGAGGGGAGGGGGGGGGAGAGACCCGGCCCGTCTTCTCTTTTAAGGATGACCCCCGGCTAAAAGCAAAACATCATCTCGCGACTACCGCGCGGCTTCTTCCTCGTCTATCATTACCGCCGCCGGCTTGCCGATCGGCTCGCTCGCGGCAACATTTGCCAGCATTTTGCATTCTAACGGCACTTCACCTCGACCTGACTCGAAATATCAGTTTAGATTTCATTAAAATTCGTAATATACGCTTGTGAGAGACTCGCAATTACACCATTTTCTAAGTAAGCGACTGCGCGAGCTATCTGCAAAAGATTATGAATTGCGAGATGCCTACATCCTAAAGAGAAAGAGAGAAGCCAGCGCGTTCGCAAGAATCGCATTAGATCCGGATTGCGACGAGCAGATTTGCTCCGGGACAAAACTGGATTGGACGAAGGGAGATGGGGAGGGAGGGGGAGGG
>NW_021849308.1:0-486 GCF_003651465.1 Formica exsecta | reverse complement strand
AGATCCATGGCTCTGCTCTCTCTCTCTCTCTCTCTCTCTCTCTCGCGTAACATCTCGCTATTATCTTCGACGCGAGAATCGCGGCAAATCGATCACGTCACAGAATTTTATCGATCGTATTTATGTTAGTTTTAAACTATCGCGGAGAGTTTCGAGCGGTACGAATATCGACTCTCGCGCGACTTTCCGATGCCATTAATTCTTTTTTTTTTTTTTCCTGTTTACCTTCTTCGCGGCGCCGACCTAAATCCTCCAAGATCGATCTTCCTGTCGGGATGGAAACGGGACGGACCCTTAATCGGTTACTTTCGTTCTGTCGCTGTGTCTGGCTACTGCGAGTACCTTAATATTTAGTGACACTACAATACTTTCACGATGTTTACTTCTCTTAAAGCAGCGGTGGTTATTATTTACGAATACCGTTCCTCGCCAATATTTTTCGTGTCAGTACAGATCTTAAGCTCCTGTTACGACTTGATGTTAATT
>NW_021849307.1:0-477 GCF_003651465.1 Formica exsecta | reverse complement strand
GAGGTGATGTATGGTAATATAAATAAATGTGTTAATAAAAAAAAATGAAAAAAAATGAACAAAATTATTATTTCGCTACTCTTTCTCGCATATAAGATAGATATGTAACTGCGGCGCGACCGGGTGGGAGAAGAATAGCGCGAGGCGTTCGCGAGTAGGAAAAGGATAGCATTCTATGGGCGTGCGAGAAGGATAGCGCGAGTAGGAAAAGGATAGCATTCTATGGGCGTGCGAGAAGGATAGCGCGAGTAGGAAAAGGATAGCATTCTCGTAAGACAAGGATAGCGTTCGCATGCACGTTGGAGAGAGATGGCGCGCGGCATGCACTTGGGAGAGAGAGATAGCGGGAAGCATGCACTTGGGAGAGAGAGATAGCGCGAAGCATGCACGTGGATGATGCGAGATACGGCGTTCGCAAGACGGTGCAAAAAGGATAGCGCGGGGCATGCACGCGTGTAGGAGAAGGATAGCGTCCGC
>NW_021849306.1:767-1306 GCF_003651465.1 Formica exsecta | reverse complement strand
TTCTGAGATGATTTTTCTGCATGCTTTTCGACGGATTATTTCATTTAGTGTTCAGTCTTCTGTCGACATTCGTACGGTGAAATTTTCATTGTCTGTAGCGAATCTTATAATTATTGCTATTTTTAATGGAGTCGTATAATTTTTGCTTTTGGTGTTTGGAGTCTGTGTCCAACCCATCTGACTTAGTATGCAGGGCGTGCAGTGATTTTACTTTGTGCGGCCCTGCTTTGCCGCGCGATCCGTTCGAGCGGGCTTGTGAGGCCGTATATCGAAGTGCGGAGCCCTTTTCGATCCAGATTTCTGTGGATTGTGTGAGTGGTCGTCGTACCGTGAGTGAGGTGGTGCCATATCCTTGGCACAGTTTGCCGTTATTTTGGACGGCGATGGACATTGCCGTCTTGCGGATGCGGGTACTTTCCGCAACTTGAGGGTCTCTCGGGCGTTGGACCCCGCTCGACTTCCCTTGGGCCTTGGTCTTATTCGCCGGGCCTTAATCGCCGGGGGTCGTCCTTCTGGAGGTCGAGGTCGGACGAGCTTAG
>NW_021849306.1:0-498 GCF_003651465.1 Formica exsecta | reverse complement strand
TGTAGTGTCTTGTCGTACACTAATACTTTGTCACTGACTTTAAATTTTATTTCTCTAGTATTTTTATCGTACTGTTGTTTAGCTTTAATTTTTTCTTCTTTAACATGCTCTTTTGCGAGCTGATTTGTTGCCCGTAGTCTTTCTTTTAATTCTTGCGCGTAATCGTCGTAATTATATGTCGGCTTAGGCGGTCTCGTCAGTGCCGTAGGTAGATCGGTTTGGTGTCCGTAGACTAGTTCAAAGGGTGTATATCCCGTAGCTGTGTGTGGCGTCGTATTATACGTGAACATTGCGAAGGGTATCCATTCGTCCCAGTCTGTCTGGTCGTCATTTATATAATGTCTTAAATATTCGGCTAATGTTCGATGCGATCGTTCTAACGCGCCATTACTTTCCGGATGATAGGCAGTTGTTTGTATTTTATTTATTTTTAACAATTTGCATGTATTTTTTAATATTTCGCTTAAGAAATTTGTGCCTTGATCCGTTAAAATTTTT
>NW_021849305.1:0-810 GCF_003651465.1 Formica exsecta | reverse complement strand
TTTATATTTTATATATAAATGTAATTAATGCATAATTAATATCTTGAAGTTAACTTACAAATGGCTACGCAATGAGTTTATGTTAATGTAGCAAAATAAATCTGGTAAAAGTTCTATTAAAAACATCATAGAAACAACAACATTGAATACACATTTTTATTAATTGGCTTCATCCCACACAGAACAAAATATCGAATAGATATCTAGTGAATATCTATACATATCTATTTTATGTCCATGTCTATTATAGATAACTAGTAGACATCTAATAGATGAATAAAATATCTTTATCTCTCAAATAACTAGCGAGGGTATCTAATGGATGTATACGCATTATCCATATATCTATGTCCATCAAAAAGCTGTCAAAGATATCCACTAGATATACACATGTTATCCATATATCCATGTCCATCAAGTAGCTACCGAAGATATTTATTAGATATTCACATGTTATCCACATATCCATGTCCACCAAAAAGCTACCAAAGATATTTATTAGAGATTTACGTGTTTATTTACTTACCGCTATGTGGCGCACTATTCACTTTCTATATCCGTATTAAAGTTCTTGTCATGAACGTATATAAAACCTGCACAATCAGTTAATAACATTGTAATTATTTCTATCAGTTTAACTTCTGATATGATTCACGGGGAATTCAGATATTAAACTGATTTTTAGAAAATCGGACAGATAAATGTCTGATTTTCACTTATTCGAACAATTTCTGTCCGAATAAGCAAAAATCGTTTGTTATTATTTTATTTAAATTATTGAAAATATAAAATAGAAATTAACTTCCATAC
>NW_021849304.1:0-516 GCF_003651465.1 Formica exsecta | reverse complement strand
GCGAATCTCCTCGAACATAAACGCCGCGCAATTGTTCACCAATCTTGTCGTTGCAATTGTTCACCAATCTCGTCGTCAACGCGCTTTCTTCCTCCGCGCTCGACGATTTCTTCGACTCGAGTCTGCCCTCGATGTACAGAAAACTCTCGCACGGTAACGTGTACAGATCTTGTTGTTGTATAGGAATTCGTATTTCGTCGCTATTTCCAAACGTGGTATTAGCATAAGGATTATACGTGTGAGTCTCGATCTTGACGATGCGATCGTCGAATACTGGTTCCCCACCAATGCTTAAGATGTCGCTCATTTTGCTTTCACAAATACGCGGTCTTCGGAACAACGAAACCTAAGGAGCGTAGGAAACTCGCGTTGGCGACGGTCAATTTTCCGCTCCCCTTCTTTCTCCTCTTCGCGTCGAGGGGCGACGCGACGGCGATGACGGGCGCGTTTTTCACGTTTGACTCGTTCACTACGAGCATAGTACGCGCGCCTCTCTTTCGCTCTATCGTCTTCGTC
>NW_021849303.1:0-342 GCF_003651465.1 Formica exsecta | reverse complement strand
AAAGAAGATATTAGAAATTGCGATATGTTAGTGCGTACATGTATACTCTATCCAAAAAGAGAATGACCTCGGTTCGCGCTTAAGCAGGCAAAGTGGGGAGAACATGGCGAGATACTCAATACCGTATACGTAGATACGGCTCCCTCGGGCCCGAGACTATTATCTCGTCAGTTTAAAAAATTAAACGGATGAAATAATCTCGATTAATTTCAATATGATATAAAATAGAAATCTGATTCTTACACGCGATACAAAATTAAAATAAAAAATAATATGACAGGCAATTATAAGAGCAAAAGTTGTAATATATTTGAATTACACAAAACCAAGTAGTTCTGTCAA
>NW_021849302.1:331-506 GCF_003651465.1 Formica exsecta | reverse complement strand
TCCATCAACGACGATAATTCAGAGTTTTCAAATTTCTCTTCTTCTTTTTCTATTGATCGTTCGGATTTTTGCAGATTTTTTTTCTCTATTTCATTTCTATCGCGCGAAATCTCATACGCGCTACTGATTTCCTCGTTTTCGTCGTTTTCGTTTTCAGCGTCCTCGTCGTCGCCCT
>NW_021849302.1:0-321 GCF_003651465.1 Formica exsecta | reverse complement strand
TCGTCGTCCTCATCGTCCTCGTCGTCGTCGTCGTCGTCGTCACTGGTGTTTACACACCATTTATCCGGAGAACCACAAGTAGCTTGAGTACTAACGTTCGTATTGCCGTAGGCGATATTATTTCGCTCGATCAACCAATATTTTAATTTATATACGTTGCGTAATGCGCAACGAAAGATTCCAAATTTTCGAAATCCGTGGTAACCACAATATCGTCCGCGCACTTCTCCCTCTGACAGATTTTTGAATGCGGGGAAAATATCGTCCAAATTATAGATATATATTTCTGGAGAGTAGATTCCGCAAGTAGGTTGCTTTTTC
>NW_021849301.1:0-4604 GCF_003651465.1 Formica exsecta | reverse complement strand
CCTTGAAAGGTCAGCTAGGCTTTCGGAGAACCGTTCCCAGTCGGCGCGACGAGTGTCGAACTTGAAAATGTTAGTAGTGAAAGTGTTAGTGTTGTTAATTGAAATAAAGTATAGAGAGGGGAAAGAAGTGATAAAAAAAAAAGGGACGTGTGTATGTGTATATGTATATGTGTGTTGCTACATATGAGCCATTTGGTCAGCAGTGCTGACACCGACTCGTAGCGTTGCATGCTGTTTTAGGAAGAGAAGGAGATAAAACAAGGGAAGAAAGGGAGAGAAGAAGGAGAGAGAGTAAAGAGGGAGAGAGATTGTGTATGTGTGTGTGTGTCGCTACATAAGAGCCATGGCCAGCAATGCTGGCACCACTGGTACCACAAGCCTACCTTTTCAGGGAGATATTTACATTTCCTGTCGAATCACCCTCTTTGTCAGAAGAGGGGTACTGTGATCGGTTTAACCGACAGAGTGTTTCGGTTGTCTCACCCGTTGTTTCATCGGAAAAATTTTGAATTAATTATTAGAATTTTGATAGATAATGGTTATCCTCTCAGATTCATTTTCGATGTCGTTCGTGAACGCCTAAAAACTCTTGTTCATAATAATTCTAATTTTGACTGCGATAAACATACTGAAGATTCTGAGAGAGTTTCTTACTTTACTATACCTTACGTTCCTTCAATATCCGAACAATTTAAAAACATAACTAAAGACCTAAATGTGAAACTCTCATATCGTAGTCTTAACAAAATGAACAAGTTTATTAAGGTGCACAAAGATTCCTGCCCACAATCGGCCCGCAGCAATGTTGTTTACAAAATTAATTGTGATAATTGCGATGCGTCATATGTGGGACAGACTAAGAGACAATTACACACGAGGATAGCGGAACATAGAAATCATATTCGTAGAAATACGACAAATCACTCTGTTATAACCGATCACAGAATTGCTCTTGATCATGACTTTAAGTGGGACAAAATAGAAATACTTGATAATGAACCACATTTACATAAGCGATTGATTTCCGAAGTATTACACATTAAGCGACAAAAGGATAGTTTAAATCTGCAAACAGACACCGAATGTCTCCCAGAGGCATATTTAACAGTTTTAGACAGGCTCTCAAAAATTTAATTTTCTGTCGTTTTCCTTTCACACTCTACATTTTATTTTATCGTGTTTTACCATACTTGACAGCGATTATAGTCATTGTTTTTAATTATCTTATATTTCATTGTAATTTTTATGTTTAATTTATAATTATTTTATTGTACTTGACAACCTTCTAAATGTTATTTTTTTATTTATCTATTTAATTTGACTAACACCTTTTTACAACAGGGGGGGGTTTGTTTTTTTTTTTTTTTTTTTTTTTTTTTTTTTTTTTTTTTTAATGCATTGCCCGTCAACATTTAAAGGCACAGCCAAAGCCGAAAAGGGGATTGGGGTCCTGAACGCTCACAAAGCGAGGGGACGCACCGGACAACACAAGTGGAATGGGGACGGGTACCCGATTTAATGCCACGGATCTAGGCCCTATCCTATCCCCTGCCGCGGGATAGTTCCTCCAATTGGAATCATGGTCGTCATACGGTTCCATCGCGTCCAGTTGGTGTGACTGCCTTGAAGAACCCGCGTGGAGATTCCTCTTAACAGCCCCCTGGTCACCCCCATCTGAAGCAGCGAGTCAGCGGACCTGGGCGACCAAACACCTCTCTACGATAATGTACATGAAGATGACACAATGTTGTTAGTATTGTATCTCATGGAGATTGCGCGTTTAAGGCTGTTGTTGCTGCCATAATACGCGCTTTTTCTCTCATGAGCATCATCCAGGGGTATAGCTCCACTGACTATCTGCGCGTCCACCAAACGCACTTCCTCATTGCGTACGCACAGCAGATCTGGCTTCCTCCTGCCCTCTTCAGTATCGAACACCGGCTCTTGCTGCACTACCCATCCAGCATCTCGAAGCGAAGCGGCCACAGTATTTGCGACCGCATTATGACGCTTGATCCGACCACCATGTGTACGATGGCACTGCTGGATAACGTGCGCGGCTGTTTCGGTGACAGCACAGCCGGCACGGCAGCTAGTGGCTCGATTCGCCCTCCTGACGCCACGCGTGGTGCGGATCAGTGTCGGAAGACAATTGATCCACACATGGACGTACTGGACAAAATCGCGCCCCGGGATGGCCAATGAGCCGGCGTCGATCCACCACGAAGAAAGGGTAGTTTTGGGGCATTCGGTTAATTCCCGACCATCAACAGCCCCATGGAGCCGCTGCCTCCACCATTCCCTGCGAAGGTTCCTCGTTAACAGTGGGGTACCCTCCCGGCTGAGGACATGCTCCGCCCACCTGAGCTTCCGAGTAACCCACGCGGACTCGGCCACCGCCCTGGCAGCCGGGGAAGAAGATTGGCCCAAACGCCGAAATCGCTCAAACGTCAGCCCGGGAATGGTGGTCACGAAGGACGGGATACCTAGGCCCCCATCACGCACTGCTGCGTGGAAGAAGCCCACCGCCGTATCGCCCGGAAGCCTCAACCACCGTCGCACCGCCGCGCGTACCTGCAGATCCAGCCCGCGAAGCCTCCCGAGATTGGCGCGACCCAAGACCAGGCCGTGATAAAAGCGGGGGACCAGAAAACAGCGCAGGGCCTTAAGGCGCTGTTGGGGCTTCAAGGGTGCCCGCGTCAATCCTCCCAGCAGGGCCGTCAAATCAACCTGCATATTGCGAGGTCCAGACGGCTGAAAGTCGACGCCCAGATATCGCCACTCGGACGTGGACATCAGCTGCGGAATGTAGTCACCATCCCGCAACCGAAACGTGGGAGTCGACGGGATCTTCAATTTCTTTTGCTTCCCTGCCGGGACAATGGATAACACGGAGCACTTCTTGGGGTTAAATATTAGCCCGTGGTCTCCAGCCGCTTCCTCCACCAAATTAAGTGCGGCCTGCATACCCCACCTAGTGGAAGAAATAAGGAGGATATCATCGGCATAAGCCAATGAATTAATTAATGATCCTCCCACATCAAAGCCAATCTCGGGCGGCACCACACCGAGGACTCGATCTATAACGAGACAAAACAGGATTGGCGACAACGGGTCGCCCTGTCTCACGCCTCTTCCAAGCTTCACGGGCTCTGATCTGGCTCCACAAACCTCAAACACCGCATGGCTGCGCTCGTACAGGCGACTTATATAGTCCACCAGCGCTGTCGGTAATCCACGCTGCGTCATAACCGATGAAATGGCGCCATGACTAACACTGTCAAAGGCCTTGGCAACATCCAGAGAGGCCACGTGCAACTCACGGCGCTTACTACGCGCCTCCAGAATGAGAGACGACAAAACAGCGACATTCTCACTGCAACCGTCGTCAAAACATCGCTGCCTCAGATCAACGAGCTCAGCTCGGCCAAGCCTTTGAGCGAGAATTTTGTGCAAATGTCGCACAATAACCGACATTACGCTGATGGGCCTAAAATCAGCCGGAGTTGGAAGATCACTCTTCTTGGGTACAAAGACCGTCCGACTGCCCAACATAGAAGTCGGGAAACCGCCAACAACCATAACGACGTTGTAGAGCAACGCCTTGATGGAGGCAGGCACGGCTCGCCATTGACGCACGGTAATTGCGTCAAGACCCGGCGCGGAATTAAGCGGCAAGGTGACACGCGCCGCTTCGTCACAGGAGACGGGATTCCAGATATGCTGCAGTTCCTGCACCGGCTCAGACAGCGGTCCCGGTGGAATGGGATGCGATGCTTGGGACACGAAAGGTCCCCAATGTTCCGCCATCGTCGCAACATCAGGGACGGCCGCATCACGCCCACCATCTCCGTCCAAAATGTTTTTAATACATCTGGACATATTGAACCGATACATTCGCTGCACACTGGCATACTCCATTCGACGTCTAACCCCGCGCCGGGGGTTGACAAGCTGGTACCGCGGCGGGCGTCGACGCTGAGGTTGCGGTGGAAAAACACCAGCGATCCACCGCGCTATACGCTCCCCATCAACTGGAGCGCCATCGACCACATCGCGGGCAAGAGTTGTCAGACACTGGGAATCCCAGCCCTGCATATCTTCGACAACTCTCAGAAGCTGTTCTATAGCAGCGCGGTGGTCATTAAACGCAGATCGCTGGGAAGTCGGCGACATCGAATGCCGACTCTCACCCGCATCAGTGGAACTCGCTTCCTCCTCACCAGCCTCAGTAGAGGACGCCGACAGATAATCGTCGGACGACTCCTCAGACAGAACCTCTCGAGCCGCAATCACAAGCCGTCGATAACGGTCGGACCGGCGCATGCCTTTAATGGCCTCGAGAGTTCTGTTCGGCACAACTGTGAGGAGGTGCTGGTTGACAAAGCGGACACCGCGCCGGATGGCGAGAGCTTCCTCACGAGCCATCAAGCGCAGCTCCTCGTCGCTCCACTGATGCTTCACCCTCACAACGTCGACCTCATCATTAGCCTCCACAGGATGCGCATGCCGTCGATGCACACCCAGACCAATCTTGGTGGAAAAGAGGCGATCACAATAGAGTCATAGTTACTCCCGCCGTTTACCCGCGCTTGCTTGAATTT
>NW_021849300.1:0-10824 GCF_003651465.1 Formica exsecta | reverse complement strand
CCAATTGTGCATTAGGCAAATTCGATTAATCGTGCGCTCTTTTCCCTGATGCCCTCCGACATCTTCGTAGGACTTCGATGAGTCTCTTGTTATGATCTTGTAGGCTGGCTCCGTAGATTACGATGTCATCCAAATATACTAGGCATTTTATTCCTTGTATGCCTATCAGTATTGAGTTCATTAGCCTTTGAAATGTGGCTGGCGCATTTTTTAATCCGAAGGGCATTCTATTGTATTCGTAATGCCCGTGAGGTGTGGAAAAAGAAGTCTTGCATTTGCCGCCTTCTTCCATCGGAATTTGGTGGTATCCGGATACTAAATCCAGAGTTGTAAAGTACTTGGCATTTCCAAGTTGATCTAATGTATCCGTTATATTCGGTAAGGGAAATGTATCTCCTATAGTTAGATCATTTAATTTTCTAAAATCTACGACTACCCGTAATTTCGGTTTTCCTGACGCATCGGCTTTCTTAGGGACTACCAATAACGGTGCGTTCCATTGGCTCATGCTTGGTCGGATTATTTTATTTTTTAACATTTCTCGGACTTGTCGATTTACTTCTTCTTTATGCTTCTCCGGCAGGCGGTAAGGCCGTACGTTGACCGGTGAGCTATCTGCTTGCGTTGCAATCTTATGCGCGATTGTGTTGGTGCAAGTCAGTGGTTCTCCTTCGATGTGGAATATGTCGCTGTATTTTTCGCATATCTCTTTTATTGCTTTTAATTCTTCCTTATTTAAATGGTCGATTCGAAGGGCTCGTGTTACCTTTTCGGTACGCGGGATGTCATCTTCTCCTTTTTTCGCTTGTGTGGCGTTTATTTCCACCGTGTTTTCTTGTGCGATTTCTTCAATTGTTACTTGCGACATTAACATTTCGATTATGTTATCCGTTGTGTATATTTCACTTGCGGAACATAGATAATTTTGTGGGTCGACGAAGCAGCTTCCTATAAATACTCCTGGTGCGGCTTCTTCTGCCTGAATGATACCTATCATATTTTTATTCGTAGCTACTTGTATTATTTTGTTTCACTACGGGGTTGCAATGTGGTTCTCTGATACGTATATAATTTCAAAGTATTCCGTCCGATTCTCATTTGTTTCTTCGAGTAATTGCAACTGGCTCCTTGTTTCTTCAGGAAGTCTACTCCTAATATTCCGTCGTATTCGATCGGAAAATCATCTTTTACGACATACATTTTATGTTTCACTCTACCGTCGTTTAAATTTATTGTGACGTTGATTCTTCCTATCGTATATACTTTATATCCTGTTACTCCCGTAAAGCCTATCGCACACAAATTGACATAGCTGCATATGCATAGCATAAGACCGTCTGGACCAATGAACATCGAACATAAAATCGCTATATTGATTTACATAGCATATCATAAGTATTAACATAAACATGTGCATAGAAATGAAAAAATCCATAAGAACGAAATTTCTATGCATATGGTTTATGCACAACCAATCATATGCCAGACGCGAGTTTCCGCCAAGATAACAAACTAGTTCCATCGTATTGTACGTATTCATTCACTATCCAAGTGTCCAGTATATCAAGACTGCATTTAATAAATAAATTAGTGACGCTAAAATGGAAGATCATAATAATTATTTTATTAAAAAAAGAAAAAATGAAGAAGATGAAGATGAAAGCAGAATGCTTAATGCAATGACTGCGAGAGAGGAAGATTCTTTATTCTGGTACTTTGTGGCTCTATATTTCTGCAATGTCTTTGTAATGTTGCATTGCAATTTGCAACATTGCAATGTTGCTGCAATATAATCGCAATGATCTGTGCTGTATGGGATAGATCTGGTTAAAGGTTATCCGCATCTTTATGATAAAGAATCAAAAGATTTTAAAGATATTATAAAAAAAATAACTCATGGAAAGAAATAGGAGAAATCTTAAACGCAACAGGTATAGAATACATTTTTCTTTTATATCAGTATTGCGTGCAGTCATATAATTTCTTTCGTGTCTTATTCTAATAATTACAATATATTTCTTATGTGTATATATTTAATATAATAGATTTATTTATATTTTCTGTATCTTTTAGCTTCAGATTGTCAAACGAGATGGGCAAGACTACGTGAGCGATACTCTCGTGAGAAGAAATTACGAGAAATAGAAACAAGAAGTGGAAGTGGAAGTACAATGAGGCAATCATTTCCTTTATACGAACAAATGAATTTTTTGTTCAAATTTGTCAAGAGTAGGAAGTAAGTTTCTTTTATCGAACTCTTATATAGTTATATTAATATATTTGTAAAACGTTTATGTAATCCTATGTTTGAATGACTTAAATGATTTTATTCAGATCTATAACTAATATATCGCACTTGACTTCCAAACAAATACATCCAATCAAGACGAGTGAGTCAACAGAAAAGTTATTAGATGTACAAATCAATAAATGCCCAATTTTTGATAAAAAACGGCGGAAACTTATTTGTACACCTAATAGGTAAGTTTATATTTAGTAGACAACTAATAATATTTGTTTAGAAAATATTGTGTGGGTTATTATTTTAAATATAATTTTAATTGCAGGATCCTCAAATATATCAAGGAATCAGATTCGATCAAGTAACGAAAATGGTGATATAATCAATAAATCACCTAAACCAGTGTTAAAGACTGTGAATGCATCAGCAACAGTAGCTTCCACTAGTTCATCGATACCTTCTGCATTACACTCCCATTCTCATTCAGTTCTGACATCTTGCTCACATAATAGTGATACTTATTCCCAGATAAATATGTGGAACCAACGCAGACCATCTTCTATTAATCCTGTACCTGCAGATATTATAACAAGTATAAAATTTTCAGAATTATGCAAACCTTTATATATCAATACTGAAGATGAATTAATATTAACACATTCTTCCTCCTCATTTTCTTCTTCGGAATCATTTGATAGCAATGATGATTTTCCTTCACCACATAGCCCAGATGCATTTAGTAACAATGAAATATTCTCTCCATTATAGAATGTTCAGAAACATTAAAAAACAAAACAGTTTCTCCAGCAGCACATTCAAAAGCTTCACCTAATGAAATAATTTCATCACAACTTGATCGAGAATCAGTATCTCCAGCATTGTCTTTTGACTCTTCGTCAGGCATATCATCTGATCCACCAAAAAGATTTACCAAAAAAATTAAACGCACACCCTTAACAGATAATAAAATGGAAGAATCTTTTTTAAGATTAACGTCAGTGGTTTCATCGCATTTAGAAAACAAAACTGAGAATAAAATATCCCCTAATATAACTGAAATAGATGAAGATGAAATTTTTGCTAAAGCAATTGCATGCCAATTAAGAAAAATCTCGGAACCTCAAAAAACTCAATTAAAGGGCCAGATTATGAAAATATTGTATAATCTATGATATAAAAGGTTTTATTATATAGTTATAAAAAATACATATGCATAAAATATTTTATTGTATGTTTATATAATATATAAAATAAAGTTTATAAAAATTTATAAAGTTATTTTTATGATATATCTCTGTTACATCCCCTATGAATATATTCTATTTGCCATGATACTTCACCTTGTGGTGATGACAAATATTCAGATAAAATATCTCTTTGAATATATGCTTCTCTTATCGCTCTATGTATATTAGTACGTCGCAAATTATTTACATTATTTAGATTAAACCTCCATGCACCTTGTGTAATCTGTCCTGTGTTGTCTTCACTATCGACATAATTTTGAGGACAGTAAGTATTTTCGCCTATTACACTATTATTTTCTGTCATTAAAAAATTGTGCAAATTTATTGCAGCCATGATTATCTTATCTGTATGCTCTGGGTTCAAACATATACAACGTTGAAAAATTCTCCATCTTGAGACCAGAATTCCAAATGTATTCTCAATAATACGTCTAGCTCTTGATAAACGATAGTTAAAAATAGATTTTTTTTCATTCAAAAACTGTCCAGGATAAGGTCGCATTATTCGTTTCGATAATGGAAACGCCTCATCAGCAACAAAATAATAAGGCATTTCTATATCTGATAGAGGTAACTTACAATCATTTACAGGTATATTAAGATCATTACTGTTTAAGCACTTTCCGAATTCAGATTGTGCAAATATACCGCCATCACTTGCGCTACCACATGCACCACAATCTACTATAGTAAAACTATACTGACAATCGCACGCAGCTAATAAAACAATACTAAAACTTTTTTTATAATTAAAGTACAAACTACCGGAATTTGGAGGTGCTTTAATAACAAAATGTTTCCCGTTGATCGCTCCAATACAATTGGGAAAATTCCAATGATTCCAAAATCCAGCAGCTATTTTCTTCCAATCTTCTTCTTTAGGTGGCTTTAAATACATGGGACTTAAAATTTTCACTTTCATATTGTCACTGTGCATGTTTCTTTAATAATTTTATAAACAGTTGATTCACCTATTCGATGTGAAAATGCAATCGAGGATACTTGATCTCCTGTTGCAAGAAATCTAAAATAAAGCAAAAGCATTAACAAATACAAAAAAAAGCAAATACAAAAAGCAAATACAAAAGCATTTACAAATACCTGAGCATAATAATAAGCCGTTGTTCTGCCGGTAATGCTCTCCAATTTCTTTTTTCTAGATGAGGTCGCAATATATTTAATAATTTATAAAAAATAGAGATATTCATTCTCGTGTATTTAAAAAACATTGTCGCATCTTCTTTTAATTCTTGAAAAAGATGTTGGAAGTCACCAAATAGTGGTCGAAGCATATATATTGGTCGTACCCAGCACAATCGTTTTTTATTTTGTTTACGTTTTCGCAAAAGTATATAACTCGCTGATATTATTGCAGTATAAATGTAATCATATGTATCCATTTTAACACATGTTAGTAATGTTTATGGTTAGGAGTATATTCTTATGACAGCTATTATTCCTCAATCCTGATTGGCTAAAATTTATGTTTATGCATATTTGTGTACGTTGAATATCTTTCTTATGCTTATGCTCTGTTATGTCTATGTTCTATGTATTTTGTGTGCGATAGCCTTAAGCGCTATTTTATCTTCTGTTATTAGCGTTCGTCTTTTAAATGCTTTACTTTAATTAGTGATATAGCGGCTCCCGTGTCGAACAATAAATTTATTTTTCTTTTTTTCGATTCTCGCATAGGTAAAGCGACTAAGTCTAGTCCTGTATGCGTTCGCGGGGCACGCTTCACGTGTGTAACGTGATAATCGATTGCGTGTGTTAGTCTACTAGACGCGCTTATTGATGATTCGACATCAATATCTAGTTCTATATTATTCGCTATTAAACTGTTGTCTAATTCGCGTTCGATTACAACGTTTGCTCCGATTTCTGGTTTAAACAAATTCTTGCTTGAATTTAATGCGTTTAGATTTCTTCGTACGTTATCGCGTATATCCCGGAGTGCTTCTACTGCTACTCTTATAGGGCTTACTGCGCTATTTCTAATGGCTCTATTCGCTGGTTCGCAAAATAGCCACGATTTATTTGCTACGCTTTTTTGTTGCGCGTTTCGGTTTTCCGACATTCACGCGTTTACAAAGTTTTAATTGTTCGACTTACAATAATACGATAAGCAGCATTGTCTCTCGTTCGGTGTCGGCCGTCGGGCGTCGATCGTCGCGTGCTGTTGAGATAGGTCGGTGCGTTTTCTCAGGTTCCGCTTATCGTTGTCGCTTCGATGTACCGGGTGATTCGAAGTTCCTGATGGACTTCCTTTTCCTCGGTTGTAGTTGTCGACCGTTTGACGGAGTTTCCTTTGCTGTCTCTCGTTCTGTCGATTCCACGGAATTTTTCTTCCTCGTGGTTGTGGACCTTTGCCGGTGTCGATCTTGTTAGAGCTGGCGTAACCCACCACTGCCACCAATTAATATATACAATTTTATTTCAGAGTTAGTTATTGTTTATGTTAAGTAAGTTATTGTTTACTTTTTCTACTACTAATCATGTTTTATATTTCTATAAATTAATTTTTTTTGTTATATCTGGTTTTATATTATTATACAAAAATGTATATTAATATCAATATATTTTTAATGCTATTTATTATTCACTGTTCAAGATTGAAACGTTTAATTTAATCGATGAATTTAAACTGTAAATTCAACCGACATATCTGAACGGTAAGAGCCGCAATCAAAACACGAGCGAGAATAAGCATCGTCGCGATCAGCCGATCAGCGCGTGATCGCGTGATCAAAACAAAATTAACAAAATAATGTCAAACAAGGATTGACAATCGTGCTATTTCTCTATCCCGTTGATATGATATACGAAGTATCATCGATATTATATAGTAACGAAGCAACAAGTTACCAAGTCTGACAGGCACCCTTTGTCTTACATCTTGCGTATTTGTTCACTCTGTTACCTATTATTCTACTATTATTATTGATCAACATACAATATTTAATTGCACGTATAATTTTAACTATAATTTAAACATATATATGCACATATGTATATATACAAATATAAAATTCTCAAAAAATAGGCGCCCGTTAGTCTTGTTGCATTACTGCTTTCTGCCACGAGAGGCCAGAAAGCATTGTCGCTCCTTGTCTAGATTTATCTCTCAACGATCGCATCCGTGTGCTCAACGTATCGGTGTTTGTGCCTTCACAGATACTACACACATACGCGATGAAAGAGAGACAAAGACGGCGCGATCATCTCTCTTTGTCAAGCGCTCAGTGTACTACCACTATCGAAAAGATCGAAAAGTGGATGTAGCACGGATATGAACCAAATGACCGACAATATCGAAAAGTGGATGTAGCACGGACATGAACCATATGGAGATTTGACCGACAGTACCGAGAAGTGAATGTGGGTAAGTGTTTCCAATTCCTAAAAGTGGATCCACGGCGCTGCTCTACGGCCTAGAAAAAGCGTCCCACGAAAATCGCCGGCATTGCCTCTCTCAGGCTTCTCTCTGATAATAATTACCACAATAGCAATTATATACGCCAAGAAAAAATATAAGACAAAAAAGAAAAAACTACCAGAAACTAATATAAATCCGATGTGCAAACCGAAAATAATTCAAGAGCACATTTACGGCACCACAAGCGGATCGAATAGAACTGCTGAGATAGAAACCGACACCGCGATAACTAACACTGCGATGCTATATTAAAATAAAGTAACCATAAGAAATAATTGTAAAATGCGAATAATGTATAACGAAAAATATGTAGACGAAAATTCACATATAGTTAATTTTCTTTTTCCAAAGGGGAGAGATGTCGTAACCCGATCAATTCCTCAATATATTAAAAGAAAAAACGATAAAGTAAAACAGAAAACATTAAGAAAGAGCTGAGTAAAGCAAAGCATTAAAATCAGAAAAGAGATCAAGGAAAGATAATTAAGAAAGAGTAAAGTAATAAAAGATTATTAATAAAATAAAAGTAAGATACGTGACTAAAGAGAAGGAAGTCACGGTCAAGTTCTCGGAAGCTGAGTAGGTAGCTGACGAGACAGCTGACGAGCGGAGCACAAGACATGCTCCGGTCAGGGACACCGCACTCCTCCCTAATCAACGACCTAATTAATTAATATATATTGTGCGAGATCGCACTCAATAGTGCGAGATGCACCGACGCTAGCTCAGTAACATAGTTCATTAACATCGCTCGCTCATATCAACAGTATCGATATACCGTACATATCGCGCCCGACTGTTATAATCGCGACTAAGTGAAAGTGTACAAGAATCTGTGAAATATATCAATTTCTACCTAACGTCCGGGAGTGTCTTATTTTGAACGTGGGTCCTAATCCTTTGGGCGTATAAATCCCTAAAGACTTCTTCCTTAGCGGCTAGAGGCACAACACATTTAAGAGAGATAAGAAAAAAGATTGTAAATTTAGGCAATTACAAAGAGTTTTTTCTCGTTTCTCTTGAATATCTTTATATATATTCTCAAAGTTTATCTATTTAAATCTGAAGTATCCTGCATATTAAAAGATTATTATCAACTTTTTGATTTTATATAGAAATGGAAACTATTAAACAATTTTCTGTTATCTAATTAACATTACTATTTTATAAATAATTTACAAGTTTAACAAATTGATAATGATTAAATAATTTAATTCATAAAAGTTAAAATTTTAGCCTTTAGGGCCGGAGCACAGACTTTTGCATAAGCGCATAACCATAAGCATAAGGAAATTGATTGGTCCATAAGCATATGCATAAGGAAATGGACCAACCAATTTCCTTATGCTTATGGTTATGCGTTTATGCCAAAGTCTGTGCTCCGGCCCCTTCTTATATATAATCTTAAATCCCCGATAAGATTATATAAAGGAAAGTTAAGTCATACTATTAATACTATGTATACCAATGAGCAACCCATGATGCATTGCAAAAGGCCGCGAGAGCCAATAACAATCTATCTTATTTAGCATCTCTTTTTTAAATCGATTGCGCACACATCGATTCTTTACATTGCATTATGGGTGGCCCAGGCTTATAACTTAACCTTCTTTTATATAATCTTAAGTGCCGGTCTACAATAGGTGATTTAAGCCCTAAGCCTTAAGAAATTGACCAATCACAATCAAGTATGAGGAGAATACTCGACTGTGATTAGTCAATTTCTTAAGGCTTAGGGCTTAAATCACCTATTGTAGACCAGCACTAATCCCAGATCTAGAGTCTCTCTAACAGAGTCTGGCCATATGATAGCAACTTTTGATTGATCCGCTATTTTTAGCAAGTCCTGCTGATATTTGAATGGAAATGGCAATAACAGTAAATTGTTACAAAGGAAATTAAAAATATACGTGGTAAAAACAATACATACATAAGAATTTTCACTGTACAGGAAACGTGTGAAGAGTCAACAGTTTAAATAAGAAAATAAAAGGAGACAAAAAAAGAAAGAACGAAAATATTACAACAATAGTAATTTATTGTATTAAGACACTTATATTAAGAAAAAACACTGTAGAATATATAATAAACTATGTAACAATATAGAAATATAGAATATGTAATAAGTAATAACAAACAAAACAATTTTATTAGTTTCATAAATAATTGGAAAAGCAAGACATATTAAGGCACATTAGGAAAAGATATTATTATGCATAGCCATGGATTTGCTACCATATCTATATTTACTAAGCATAGTATTTTTTGTCTGATAAACGTATATTTTCTTCTCTCTCGCAGAATTTTGCCAAAACTGTCAAGTTGGCCAGATTCTGTTAGAAATCTCTGTATAATACTTTACAGACAAATTTGATATTTTTTATTTTGGTAAACCTGCATAAAAGGGGACCCCCCTCGAATAACCTTGACCTTGACATATGTTGTCAAAGTCATCGTCCTGAGTGACCTTCAAAAGGTCATAGCCGTCGCTCGTATTTTATTAAAAAGTTATTAATGAAGAAACTTTAATGAATAAAACATAATTTTATGACACTATGTACGTTTTAGAAGGGTTAAGGTTAGATATAGAGTGAATTTGGTTTTGTCTTGAAAAGTACATGCATGAACACAGTGAGTTCCGCCCCCCCCCCTTCGGGAGGGCTCCACTTCCGGAAGATATAACCTAACCCAAACCAATTTCTAGTTATAAATCAGAAATAAGTTTGGGTTAGGTTATATCTTCCGGAAGTGGAGCCCTCCCGTAGGGGGGGGGGCGGAACCCACTGCATCCACGCATATACTTTACAACGCGAAGTGAGGTTCCACATGGGTTTACAACTTTCCACGTAAAGCGAAGTTCAACTCAAATTAATGTGTCTAGTTTTTTGGTAGTGGAGCTCCCCCGTAGGGGGGGGGGCGGAACCCACTGCATCCACGCATATACTTTACAACGCGAAGTGAGGTTCCACATGGGTTCATAACTTTCTACGCGACCGTGTATAAATACGAAAAATACTGAAGGTGATTCTTGTAATAACATTTCTGTTTATATACAAAGCGCTCGCTTGTAAAGAAAAAGTAAACAGTATTGTTATGGCTGTTCATATATGCTTGCGATTCTATCTATACAGTGTCAAAAATATAAATTGTACCTATAACACTTATTTTGTTAGTAACTTTTTAATAAACTACGAGATACGGCTATGACCTTTTGAAGGTCACTCAAAATGATGACCTTGACAACATATGTCAAAGTCAAGATCATACGAAAGGGGTCGCCTTTTATGCAGGTTTACCCCCCAAAAAGTATGTATTACGTATGAGAAATAAACATCTGCGCATGCGTGACTTAAGTAAGAATCAGTAGGAAAGAAGAGGATAGGAGCTGGATATGTAATATGGCGGATGTGTATACATACAGACGAAAAGTGTTTGTGTATGTGTGTGCTGTGTACGCATGTGTTGTGTACATACTTTTCGGGGCCATATATTATTATCTGCCTCTCACTCTACTCGTGCGGTTACCCCATCAGCAGTCTATTTTATATGACCTACATGAAGCTAGCCGGCAGAAATTATAAAATATAATTATTTTTAACTTTTCTGAGTGTATTACGTTTGTAAATTGTTTGTGATTGATTGTGAGTCTGTTTTTAATGTTTGTGACAAATTAGGTATTTTGTAATTAACAATTTTAGCTTAGTCATGATGTCAACCGATACTTTTTAGTAATAAACAGATTTTGTGATAACTGATAACTATAATCAACAGGAAATCGTTTGTGATTTATACCAATGTTACGTTTGTGAATTGATAATTTTTTTAATTAGGTGCAGTAGTATAGCTATGCGGGTTCTAACCCAGGTCCTCTGAGGAGGGGTGAGGGGCGAGGGGAA
>NW_021849299.1:309687-332573 GCF_003651465.1 Formica exsecta | reverse complement strand
TATATATAAGTTCAATACTTTAGTTCAGTAACTTAGTAATAATAACATATAATTAATTTTTAACATATTTTTTAAGAATATCTTGAATATTAGTTGTGTCGCTAAAGATATATGTTTCATTATTGTTTAAACTTTCGATAGGCAAGACAGTTGCTGATTGTAACATTTGTGGTGATGGTGACAATGGAGATGGAAAGGAAGAAGATGTGAATACATCTTAACTATGACTTGAAAATGTAGATTGTGTTGACATCTCTGTTAAATGTTCATGTGTTTCCATATCAGCTCTAAATAAAATATTACTGATTTGATGTTCAACGTGACTTTGTATTTTCATATTGTATTTACGATGTTTTCTTGCAACGTAGTCTCAAAAATCACTATTATCCTTTTGCTTGTTTTGTACAGTACTTTTTAAAATATGTATGCTTCAGATACCCGTGTTTCTTCAACAGAAAGAGATCTTTTTCTTGATCGTGATATGTTTGAGGAAATAGTTTTATTTTCCAAACTTTTATCTGTCTGTGTCTGTTCTCTTATTACATGTGCAGAAATAGATGCCTCTCCACATTCTATGTTATTATTATCATTCTAATTTTCTGCAAACTCATTTACTGGTGATTCAACTTCCTACAACAAATAATTTCAAATTGTTATATTTTTTGTTTCAGATGCCTACTACAGCAGAACAATGGTTAGATATTGCACAACAATTCGAAGAAAATTGGGATTTTCCACATTGCCTTGGAGCAATTGATGGGAAGCATTGTGTTTTGCAAGCTCCAATAAGTAGTGGAAGTGATTATTACAATTACAAATCTACTTTTAGTATTGTTTTGATGGGAGTTGCAGATAGTAATTATTGTTTTGTGTATGCTGATGTTGGCTGTCAGGGAAGAATTTCAGATGGAGGTGTTTTCAAAAACACTTCGTTTTATAAAAAAAATTACAACAAAATAAGATGGAAATTCCTGTCGAAGAATCACTTCCTGGAAGAACTATGAAAGTTCCGTATATTTTTGTAGCTGATGATGCATTTCCTCTTATGAATAATATTATGAAACCTTTCCCTGGTGTATAAAAAAAAGGAAGCAAAGAGAGAATCTTTAATTATAGATTATCAAGAGCACGACGTGTAATAGAAAATACGTTTGGTATAATGTCTGCTGTGTTCAGAGTTCTTCGCAAACCTATGCTCACAGAGCCAGAAAAAGCAACTTTTATAGTACTGTGTTGCATCTATTTACATAATTTTCTTCGCAAAAGTCTATCTTCTCGAAACATTTATACGCCACCTGGAGTATTTAATACTAATGTACAAGGACATATAACGGAAGGAACATGGAGAAATAATAGTGAATTAACATCATTTCTTCCGATATCTAGAATAGCTAGAAAACCTCCACAAAATTGTCATGCAATCAGAGAAGAATTTGCAAATTATTTTAAAACAGATATAGGAAGTGTTCCATGGCAAGATAAATACAGTGAATAAATATAAATAAATAAAAAAATTCTCTCTTTTCATAATGTCCCAATTTTCATTTATCTATTAGTTTGTAAATTAACGATATTAAAATGTGTCATACTTAGCCTACATAACCGAAAGTAATCATGTATGCATATTAAATTTTCATAAAATATATTTATAATAATATCTTAAAACATCCTACAAATATCCTGAACCATCCTGGACATATTCAGGATGATCCTGAGGACGTTTTGTGCTGTCTGGGATGTATGATGTCAAAATAAAATAAATTTGATAAAAAATTATATATAAATTAAATAGATTAAAGTAAGAATAATTAATATTTTTTCAAGAATATATTTTCAGAGTATATTGCAAAGTCCACTTTACCTGACAATTAAATTCTTTTGCCAATTCTTCACAAGCAGTATGTTTTTTTTAATTTATTGTGATATAATATATGTTTAGGATTCCATAATAATTCACGTTCTTTATAACAGGTTATTAATTTTATAATATCTTCTTCGGTCCACTCCATTGTACTATTTATGCAATCTTCTTTGTAAAAGTCAATCCAATAAAATAATTATAATGCACTTTTTATTAACACAGTTCTTTTATCAATATTTAAATGTTTTTAACGCCTTCACGACACAGTTATGTTGGCACAGAGAAGGTTATGTTGATGTAGAAAGCGACAGCAAACAGCGAACACGTGAGTTGCGCGTCCACATTGCGCACGAATTGTCTTTGATGTACCGCCTCATGAGGGAACCGAGCCGAATGCGAATCGAACGTTCTGTTCGCATTCGCTTTGGCGTATATATCTGCCGAATGATAACAACGAACGTTCGCATTCGCTGTTCGTTCGGTGTTCGTTCGCTAAGTGTATACCCACCTTTATATAGCACTTACTTGATTTTATCTTTGCTGTATGAATTGTCTGTTGCCAACCTAACTTCTTCCACAACTGAAAGGAAACTCGCCAATTAAACAAGGAAATTAACAGATTTATTATAATAGCAGGAGCCGCGGCTCCTCGAGAATAATAATGATAAACCGCGCGGATATACGGCTGCGGTAAAAGAAACGCCGCTGCGAGACTGGGTGTTAGACGCGGGGCGCAAAACCCCGTAATGCGTACGCCGAGACCGACCCGTTAGATCGGCCGGAATGTCCGCTCGGCTTGAATTACGCCTCGCACTGCGAAGAAATTGAATATTACATTCTTCTATAATTCGGGCGCAAGACCGAATCAATTCTCGATATCGCCTCGCCAACGGATAAGGTGAGAGAAAAGATAGAAAGAGTAGAAATAGGAGAGGAGGTAGATTCAGACCATCTACCGGTGATAGCGTGGATAAAGGGAAGCATGAATAAAGGAGGGAGGAAACAAAGAGATGGTAGGATAAGAAAACGGGGGGTATGGGACGAAAAAAGAGGAAATGGAAAAGAGGTTAAGGACAATATTAGAGAAATGTGAAGAGAAGAATAGAATAGAAAAAGGGAAAAGAAGGGGATGGTCGGATGAAGAGTGTAAGGAGAAAAAAAGAGAAATGAGGAAAGAATTAAGAAGCTGGAGAAAAAAGGGAGGAGGAGGAGATAGGTATAGAGAAAAGAAAAGGGAATACAAAGAGCTATACGAGGAAAGGAAAAATAAAGAAAGAGAGAGGATAGTAAGAGAGGCAGGGGAAGCAAGAACAGAAAGTAAGGTATGGGAAATGATAAGGAAAGAAAGGAAAGGAAGAAAAAGGGTGAACGAAGATATAGAGATGGATGAATGGAAAGAATATTTTATGGGATTATTAGGAGGAGTAGAAGGAAGAGTGATAAGAAGAGGGAAGAAAAGAAGGGGGGAACGGGATGAAACAGAACTAGAACAGAAAGAAGTGAAGAGGGTGATAGCAGGATTAAAGGGGGGGGGAAGCGATAGGAAGGGACGGGATTCCAAACGAGGTGTGGAAATACGGAGGGGCTGACTTAGAAGAATAGGTATGGGAGTTATGTAAGAGGATATGGGACGGAGAAGGGTGGCCGGAAGAATGGAAGGAGGGTACCATAGTACCAATAGTCAAGAAGGGGAGAGGAAGCAAAGGACTATAGAGAAATAACCCTAATGCCGTCACTTGCGACGACTTTTCCTGCCGTCTCGCGGCTGTGCGATAAACGCGGCCGCCGACTCGTTCTCTCCGTCGCGCGGGTGTAAATTGCGGCGACGAACAGGAGCTAATTCGCCGAACGGGAGATGCGGAATGGTCGTTGACAAAAACGGGAAAACGGAGGAAAAGATCCACGCGCCAGGTGGGAACGGGGTGTTAGGAGTTCCGCGCGTACCGTGACGAGATCCGAGAGATAATCGCGAGAATCAAACTTGGGCGCCAGATACTATCTTTCACGTATCAATTCGCGAAACACGAAATAAGCGCAAAATAAACGCGAAAGAAATTTGTCGGAATTCGCCACGGGCTGACTAGCTCGCCTAACGGTAGAGGGGCAGGGCGAGTGTTGATCGAACGCGATAATTTATGCAAGAGGCGACAATTACGGAAGCGACAAGCACAACTGAAAGGAAACTCGTAAATTAAACAGAGAAATTAACAGATTTATTATAATAGCGGGAGCCGCAGCTCCTCGAGAATAGTAATGATAAACCGCGCGGATATACGGCTGCGGTAAAAGAAACGCGGCTGCGAGACTGGGTGTTAGACGCGGGGCGCGAAACCCCGTACTGCGTACGCCGAGACCGACCTGTTAGATCGGCCGGAATCTCCGCTCGGCTTGGATTACGCCTCGCACTGCGAAGAAATTGATTATTACGTTCGTCTATAATTCGGGCGTAAGTCCGAATCAATTCTCGATATCACCTCGCCAACGGCGACCTTATCGCCCGCTATTACCGCTAAATTATTAATACGCAACTTAAGATTAACAGGCAATTAATACAACGCGGACATGCTTCGATTTCGGACGGACATGTTACGCAGAATCGAATGCTCGGCACACACGCACGCAATTCATGCAAGAATCGCTAGGAAACTCACAAAACGCGCTCACAATTTCGAAACGCGGTGCTTTACAACCGATATAATACGTCGAATTTACGCGATTCACACTCTCACGCAACCCGTACAATAATCGTGGAGGGAAGTTGTACCGGACGTGCACGCAAAGTTTAGACGCAAAGATTCACAAACGAACGACAAAAGTAATATAACAAATTTACGCGAATCACACTCACACTTAAACGACCGACATACAGTACGAATGAGACTTAAACGCTAGACGTGCGAGAACCAACGCAAATATAATCTACGGAATCCGAATCTCCAGAGAGACGACACACGGTTTATTAAAAACGCGAGGTAATGTCTCGATCCGCGGAAACCGATACTTTCGAGGCTCCGGGGCTCGAATCGCTTGACGACGTGGCCGTGACGCGAAAATCTACACCAAAGAATCGGGCTTAGCCCGTACACCAAAGTACGAATTCACGGCGATGACGACAGAACGAAATGATTCCGGGCGCGATGGCGAGTGGCGAATATGGCGGAGGATAACCTCGCCGGTACTTTTCCTCTCGTGGTGGTTACACGGGGTCAGCGACGTTGACGTCCTCTCCCTCGGGTCCGTCCTTTCGCAGCTGCCGATCGCCGGGATCCTCTCCGCTCGCTCTCGTCTCGCTATCGCTCTCGTATTTTCTCTCGCCAAAACGGTCCTCTCGCTTACGCTTCTATCTCGCACGCAAGCTCGCGCCAGTCTCTTTCTGGATCGTCGCGATCCAGAATCGATACCTGTGGGCCAGCCGGGGCTGCGCACACGGGGTGCGTATTATCGCGGCCAATCACGCGTTACCACGCGCTGTGGCCGGCGGGCGGCGCGCTCACGGTCGTAACGGGTGTGCGCGCGCCCCCGGTAATTCGAACAATAATTCGCTGGGGCCCTTTCCGCGGGGCCGTCGCGAGGTCTAGGGCGAACGGCTTGGCCGGAAGTATCGCTGCCACCTCTCTTTTCGTCTTTTCCGGAGTCGTGTCATGCCATCGGGTGCAGGATTGCAGTCCCTCCGCGGGGACCGGATCCGCACCGGCCTGAGTCCTTGCGCGAGGATTTTCTCGCTGTCCCGTGCGTCGCGCATCACGTGTGCGGGTCCTGATCCTGTCGTGACGTAGCCAGACGTTAGATGCTTTGAATTCCCGGATTGCTGGCTCCTTGCCCCTCGGCGGTCATCCTTGATCGCCGATTGTATTTTCCGTGATGTTTCAGCGACTCTCCGCTCTTTCTTCCGATGAAAATGTCCTCCCGCTCACAGATAGTCCGCCCTTGGAGATCGCCGGGGTCCTCTCCGTTCGTGGCCGCAATCGCTCTCGCTTGCTCTCGCCTTTCAAGATCGCTTCTATATCAAAATCGCTGTTCCGCACGCGAGCTCACGCCAGTCTGATCCCGGATCGTCGCGATCCAGGATCGATACCTGTGGGTCAACCGGGGCTGCGCACACGGGGTGCGTATTATCGCGACCAATCACGCGGTATCACGCGTTGTGGCCGGCGGGCGGCGCGCTCACGGTCGTAACGGGGGTGCGCGCGCCCCCGGTAATTCGAACAGTAATTTGCTGGGGCCCTTTCCGCGGGGCCGTCGCGAGGTCTAGGGCGAATGGCTTGGCCGGAAGTATCACTGCCACCCCTCTTTTCGTCTTTTCCGGGGCCGTGTCACGCCATCGGGTGCAGGATTGCAGTCCCTCCGCGGGGACCGGATCCGCACCGGCCTGAGTCCTTGCGCGAGGATTTTCTCGCTGTCCCGTGCGTCGCGCATCACGTGTGCGGGTCCTGATCCTGTCGTGACGTAGCCAGACGTTAGATGCTTTGAATTCCCGGATTGCTGGCTCCTTGCCCCTCGGCGGTCATCCTTGATCGCCGATTGTATTTTCCGTGATGTTTCAGCGACTCTCCGCTCTTTCTTCCGATGAAACTCCCAACTCAAATCATCATACAAAAAGAAATAATAAACGGAATTAATCTTAAGCTCGAAATCTCAATTAATGACGCCTCTCTGGAGGTAACGGTGCGGTTCTCGCAATTATTCGACTTGCGCGGTTCTTTAGCCCGCGCTTTCTCGATCGGAGAGGGACTCGGCGGACGCGCGCGAGACGGCAACGTCACAATATATATAGTCACTGGGATCATCTTGATTTTAATAAAATAATATTAATAAACAAATCATAAAGCAAAAAGCATTAATATAAAAATCAGAAAATAGATTATAGCATTAAAAGTGAAAGTTGAGATATATAGCATCAGTAGGTATACCCAAAGTCTCACTAGACATTTCCATCGCTTCATGCAGTTTATTAGTTGCAAAATCGAGGTCTGCGAATAAAGAAAAAAATTCAAGTAGAAGGAAAATAAAAATTAACCATTAAAGTAGAAAAAGAGAACAATTTGCAACCTTATCAAATATGTCCAATCGAAAACTGTAATCATGCATGTATTGCCACAAATAATTCAAGTTAATCACAGTTAATAATAAAAATAAAATAATAAACTTACCGGTTTTAATTCGTTTTGCCTCCTCTGCAGTCACAGTAATGGTATATATTTCGTTAGTTTCTGCATTTCGCAGACTCACCGAAACTTTCTTTGATGCCATCTTTAAAAGGTTATGAATCGCTATATTCGCGCTATTATAGCGTTTCGTTTGAACAAAAAGCGCTCGTTAGCGCTTACGCTTTCGCTGCCCTACCTTTATGGAATAAGCGTTCGTGAGCAAAAGTTATGACGTCACGATGACGTCATTATTCGATCCGTGTGCGCTTACAACGCCAAAGCGAACGATATGTTAGCGAGACGCTACCGCGTCTCTTGATGTGTGCGTGCGTATACATATCAATGAATCTGGAACAATATGGCGTCTTGCGAACAAAGCGACATACGTCTAGCGGCGTATCAGTGAACCTGGAAAACGGCCTAGCAGCATAGCCTAGCGGCGTATCAGTGAACCTGGTCCATCTCATCCAGGAGAATGAGATGGACCAGGAGAATGAGATGAACCTAACCTAACCTGGACAAACATGGCGTCTCGAAAAGTGACACCTTTTTGGCCGAAAAATTCATATGAAATATCGAGATCTGTACATCAAGTGCATTTACCAGTGTCATTTTCATATTATTATATTCGGAAAAATCCATGTTCTCGATTAACATGTTCATCTCTCGAAAGGATGATCCGACGTACGAGATATTTCGAATTCATTCTCTAAAATTTTCAAAAAACGACCTCACTCCGGTAAATGATACACAGTAGCGTCTGTTTACAGTAAACGAAAAGACGACGAAAGATATACTTAGCGAGACGCTACCGCGTCTCTTGATTCATCCTTCCACCTTGCTCCCCTTACTCACATTTGTTCCTCCCTTTTCGCTCTTCCTATTCCTTTCCTCCGCTCCGATTCCTTTCTCTCTACTCTAACTACCCGCACATTTCCCTTCGAGCACATGCACTAACCACCTCTTTCCCAACCGCCATCTTTCCTCCTCCTACTTGCAGTTGTATATTAGCACAATTTAACCTTGACGATTATTCTTATATTTCGCCGTTTTGATATGTGTGTTTCGGATTCTGATATGTGGGGATGTTATCATCGCGAAGCAACTGCACATCGCCGTTTAAAAAATTTATATTACATTGCATTTTTTGTGCATTCAGCTACATCTCCACCTGGGGGTGATGTCATCGCGAAGCAGCCGTACATCGGCACTTGAATAGTTAGAAAAATTGAAAAGATATCGTGTCAGCAATAATCCCCACCACATTGCAATTTTGCAACGCTAATACATATTTTAAATATTTTTAATACATTCAGTATTGCATCGACCACTTGTGTGAAAGGTTCACATCAAAATGTGTCCCACTGAAGAAAGTCGCATGAATTATTATGTTCCGATTCAAGACGATGAAACTTCACCATGTAAGAAGAAGAAATGTAACAAGTAAGTTTTAATTAACGTAAAAAATTTTAGATTTTTTAGATATTTTTATAAATAATATTTTATTACTCTCAAGGCCCATCCGAGCCTCGTCGTGCGGTTCGTATCCTTGGAAGAAACGCAGAAGAAGATACGCCTCGACATCTTATAAATATTTCGACACTGGAATAAGAGTCGGGGTTGTATCTTGCGTAGAATTGGTTCTCGGCGACAATCGAGGCAATCAAATAGTATTGTTTTTTGAAACGTGGAAATCACTTATGCAGAAACGTGCGGACATTTCGAACGACTTCTACAATCGACTAAAACTCCATTGCGGATTCGAGATTTAACATTCGAAGTGGTTAAAATATCTGATTCGAATATTATAAAAATGGGATTATCCAATAATTCCTTATACATGAAACCACCAACTATATTATACTTATTTGATTTTGAAAAATCTATAGATCATATATATTACTGGCTGTGCGAAAATACGCATATTGTAAATGAAAAATTCAAACTATTTGTAAACATTTTACAATATAATAATATCGCTAATGTATGTGATGCTGCAAAAGCTATACGTGAAAATGATATGTTTGGCAGCAAACCACTCATACATTGCGAATTCTTAACATGTGCTGTAAATGACATTCTTAACGATGCTTGTAATAAATAAGTCATTTTACCATTTATCTATGAATTTAATTATTTCTCCCATCTTTTATGTATGAATAAAAACGGCGTAATAGATATGCGCAGTCTGCAAAACTTTATTCTTTTTCTCAACACACTCTGCTAAAGATGTAGAAAAATGTCACACACAAATATATCAAATAAAAACTTATATTAATATATTAAAAACTTATATTAATATATATAACAATTTAAAAAAGTGTCTATTATTTCTGCGCCTCTTTTTCTATACGCAAACGCATCGCGCTATCTTTGTCACATCGTCTTGCGTACCGCTCTCTCCAACGAGCATGCGAATGCCATTCTTTTCCTACGTGCATGCGACTGCTTCGCGCTATCCTTCTCCAACACGTTACGAACGCCTCGCGCTATCCTTCTTCCACACATTGCGGACATCGTATCTTCGCGTTCCTCTCCCCGCGGACCCCTCGCCTACCGGTTGCGCCGCGGTCCCCCTCTTCCCCGCGGACCCCTCGCCTACTGGATGCGCCGCGATCTCTCGTGTAACGTCATTCCTTCCCGCGCCGGTGTCCTGCCGCCCTGCCCCCCCCCCCCTCGGAGGGGGGTCATGACTTATAACTCTCCTAGCTATACTACTACTAGTCAACGATGCTCTATTCGCGCCCTATTCGCAAATCACGGCATCGCCGTTCGCGCATATATCCACCGCGCCGCATAACCATCGCGCCATTACATCTGTATCTTGCGCTCGCTATAATAATCACGGCCTCGTCGTACGCGCATTTAGCGCCGCGTACCGAATAACTGTCGCGCCTTTATATTTGTATCCTGCGAGCTATATTACCGCTATTATAATTGCGGAATCATCCGTACGCGCACATTATAATTCGCGCCGAACAACCACCGCGCTTTAAACAACTCGCATTGTAACATCCGCCGCAAGCCCGCTTAGCGGGATTTAACCTTTGTAAAACTGACTATTGCCGAAGGAGGCAAATAAAAGACCATTTGAACCATGCGTTGTTTGTCGTGTCTCGATTTTTCATGAATCCTGATCCCGATTGCGTTATCTGCGCACCGCTCGTAAAGCGGCCCGTTGCAACAACTTAGTGTACAAAATTTTGTGTAAGAATTGCGTCTTACGTTGGACAAACTTGTAGACAACTAAAGAAAAGCATTTCCGAACACCGAAATCACATATGTAAAAACACATCCTAGCTCTCGGTCATTACGAATCACAGACTTGAGTGTCCAATCACGAATTTGACTGAGATGGAGTTGAAATTTTGGGCGGCGAAACTTTGTTCAGTAAAAAGCTGGTGTCCGAAATGCTGTTCATTAAACGGCAAAAGAATGGCCTGAATCTGCAGAGTGATACAAAAGGCTTACTACGCATTTGCGACAATAGTAAAAAACTCATCAAAAATAAAAAAAACAAAAAAATTTATATAGAAATTTGAATTTGATTTTAGATTCGAAAATTTAGTTCGAATTTAAAAATTAATTAATCTTATCGCATTTACCTTTTCCACCATATTTAGTTGTATGACTTTGTTTTACGATTTGTTTTTGTGATTTGTACGTAATTTTTATATAGTGGAGATCTTGTGAAAAATGTAAAAATTGATCGATTGAGAAGCTTAAATTTGAGTTTGGTTTCAAAATTTGAATTGGATGTAAAGATTAACTAAACTTGCCGCATTGGCCTTTCTTTCATTGTTTTTGTTTTTTAACCTTTGTTTATCATCATCTTGATGACCGTATCTTATCGATCATGTCAACATTAGTCATCGTTATATTGTAAATCACCGACGATATACGTGTAGCGATGGCGTTCAGACATTGTCCACTTATTTGTACAGATTCTATGCAGGTTTTAGTGAAACCATTTTTTTTTATTATTAATTTTAATTTGAAATTTGACTGCAACTGCAAATGTTGTGTATATCAAGTTTTAAAATTCTAATCTAATTTTTATATATTTATATCTATTTGAGGCAAGAGTAATTAGATCTTTCCCTGGGTGCAATGTTGCGAAATATAACGTAAAGAGCTCGAAGGACCGTGAAAATTTGCGTTATAACGACTCACCGCGCGGTACCAACCTCGTGTTTCATCCGGAGCAAAGCCCTCCAGTATCAATAGTCTATCGAGCTGGTAAAACTGCATGCAAGACGAGACAGCAAGCTAGGCAAGGCAGTGCAGCAAGCAAGGCAAGGTAGTACCGCATGCAAGGCAAGGACGTTCCTCTTTCCCGTCCAACTGCCTCTTACGGGCGGTTGCTTCCGAGCACGTACCTCGGGCGAGTAAGCACAAGCGATATAACTATAGAGCTAAGAGCCTATGATCTAACACTACCGGCGCGAATGCCCGAAATCCGGGCGCGAAGCGACTCATATACTCTCGCTTCGTTAATAGCTACCGTCGATAAAAGGCGCTGGCAGCACCGATTAGTGAGTCTAATCGCGGAGTGGTACCCGTTTGACCACGTTAATATTAACCATGGTCCCAATTGACCACGTTGAGATTGCCCACGTTGCGATTGACCACGTTGATATTGACCACGTTGATATTGACCACGGTCCCGATTGACCACGTTCTGATTAACCACAGTCCCGATTGACCACGTTGATATTTACCACGGTTCCGATTGACCACGGTCCCGATTGACCACGGTTCAAATTGACCACGTTAATATTGACCACGTTAATATTGACCACGGTCCTGATTGACCACGGTCATGATTGACCACGTTGATATTGACCACGATTGCAAGACATCAATGGATCGCGATTTGATACATTTCCAATAGATCTCTCCCGATTGACCACGTTGAGATTGACCACGTTGATATTGACCACGGTCCCGATTGACCACGTTGATATTGACCACGGTCCCGATTGACCACAGTCCCCATTGACCACGTTGATATTTACCTACCACGGTTCCGATTGAAAAATCATGTAACACACACGCACGCACGCATGCACGCACGCACGCACGGTCAATCTGGACCGTGGTCAATATTAACGTGGTCAACATTAACGTGGTCAATATCAACGTAGTCAATCGGGACCGTAGTCAATATCAACGTGGTCAATCGGGACCGTGGTCAATATCAACGTGGTCAAACGGGACGCTCCCCTAATCGCGAGATCTATTGGAAATGTATCAAATCGCGATCCATTGATGTCTTGCAAAACAAACTAAATTTAAAGGCAACTATAAAGAATATAAAGTATACTAAGTTAAACAATTCTCTTAATTAATTCTAATACTACTATTTACAAAGAACGATGCACCAAACAATATCCATGTTGAAAAAGCGGTCCGAAACGTACATTTTTAATGCACATTAGTTAATAAAATTTAACGATAATAAGTTTACGTTCCGATACCCGTGCCTTAATTCTTATCTGCCAGTTTTTCTCATTTGATCATTTAAATTATGTTATTTATCTAATCATTAATTCTATGATCAATTCTATATGAACCAATTTTATATGGAGTGTAAATACGATATAACATATGTTATATTATATGTTACATTTATGAGTGGAAAATGACAATTAACAGTAATTTGCCGGTTATACAAGGTGGACCAGTAACTCTTGCCACTTGAAATATTTCCGTTACTTGTAATAATATGGGAAAATGTTATATACAAAAGTTTTGTGACTTCGACGGGGACATAAGATGATGTCATTGGTTTGACCTTGAATAGTCGTTTGCAAATCGCATGAAGGTCACTTTCGATTTATTAAATGGAAACATATCGTAATGCTTTTATGTACAGAATAATGAGACAAATCAATTAGTGTAAAAAAAATAATTGCCATATCCATATTATTACAAGTAACGGAAATATTTCAGGTGGCAAGAGTTACTGGTCCACCCTGTATATTGCAACGATTTTTCCCTTTTATCGCGCCCGAACGATAAGGACGCTCGCCGTCTCGATCTCTCCGTGGCGCGGATAGACGTCGCGCCGACGAACGGGAGCTAATTCGCCGAACGAAGGATGCGGGAACATCGGTGTCAAGAAAACGGATAATCGCCGATAATAACGTGCCGATGTAGGAACGGGATGTTAAGGATTCCGCACGTGCCGTGATGGAAACCTGGATATAACACGAAAATCAAAAATTGGGCACCAGATACGGTCTCTCACATATCAATTCGCCAAGCGCGATAAAATTATTCCGAACCCAAGATATATCGAAATCCGCCACGGGCTGGCTAGCTCGCCTAACGGTAGAGAGGCAGAGCGAGTGTTGGATTAACGCGTTTATTAAGCAAGAGACGGCAAATACCGGAGCGGCAAACACAAACTGTAAGTAAAGACGTTAAATGTAACAGAGAAAATAACAAGTTTATTATAATAGAAGGAGCTGAGGCACCTCGAGAGTAATAATAATAATGACCGCGCAGATATTCGGCTGCGGTAAAGACGTGGGTGCGAGACTGGGTGTCAGACACGGGGCGCGAAACCCCGGAAGACTTACGCCGAGATCGGCGTAATGTTATGCCGGCCGCACTTCTCTTTCGGCGTTAAATACGGCTCACACCGCGGAGATGACAATTAATACGTTTCAACTTCAATTCGGGCGATAGCCCGTTCCGGATCTCGATATAAGCCACTTAGAGGCGACCGTATCGCCCACTATTATTACTTAACTATTATTACGCAACTTATTTTAAACATGCAGCTCGCGAAACACGCACATTCTTTGTTTCCGAACAAACAAGAAAAGCATACACGACGTTCAACGCTCACTCACGCAATCCGTGCGATAATCGCGAGAGAAGCTCGTACAGAACGCGCACAGAATTTCTAGGCGCGACGATGAACAAACAAAGAAGAAGAGACACTTTACGCGATCGACACGGGAGCGTCCCGTTTGACCACGGTCCCGATTGACCACGTTGATATTGACCACGTTAATATTGATCACGTTAATATTGATCCTGGTCCGGATTGACCACGGATCAATACATGTCGTTACTAGGGCATGTACTTTGCAAGTTGTAAAGCGAGGTCCATCGTGCCTGACTGGCGGAGGGGGTGCGGGAGAAGGGGCCGAAGGCCTCCCTTGCACCCCCCCCCCGCATGTATGTGTGTGTGTGTGTGTTACATGGTTTTTCAATCGGGACCGTTGTCAATATAAACGTGATTAATCGGGACCGTGGTCAATATCAACGTGGTCAATCGGGACCGTGGTCGATGTCAACGTGGTCAATATCAACGTGGTTAATTGCAACGTGGTAAATATTAACGTGGTCAATCGGGACCGTGGTCAATCGGGACCGTGGTCAATCGGAACCGTGGTAAATATCAACGTGGTCAATCGGGACTGTGGTCAATCAGGACAGTGGTCAATTGGGATCGTGGTCAATATTAACGTGGTCAAACGGGTGCCACTCGATCGACACTCACACTCAGACGACAAGCATACGATACGAACGAGATTTACGCTCTAAACGTGCTAGAACCAACGCATACGCAGTATACGGAATCCGGATCTCCAGAGAGACGATACACGGTTTATTAAACGCGATGTCAATATCTCAATCCGCGAAAACCGTTACTCTAAAAACTCCGGGGCTCGAATCGCTTGATGACGTGGTCGTGACGCGAAAATTACACCAAAGAACTGAGCATAGCCCATACGCGAAAATACGAATTCACGGAGACGACGACAAAACGACGCAATACCGGGCGCAATCACGCGTGGCTCAATTAAGTGCGGGTAACCTTACCGTCGTCTCGATGGGGCAGCAAGGGGCTAGCCGTCCTCTTATCCCGGCTCTCTCTCTCGCAACGGTTCTCGGAGTTCCTTCCGCTCGCCACGACGTTCGATCAGTCGCTCTCTCGCCAGCTCACGAAAAACCGTCTTAGCTCTATGAATGCCCGCGCCAGTCTGACCCCAGGATTCTCGTGATCTAGAATCGATACCGCTGGGCCAGCCGGGATTGCGCACACGGGGTGCGTATTATCGCGACCAATTACGCGCTACCACGCGCTGTGGCTGGCGGGCGGCGCGCTCAAGATTGTATAACGATGCATAACGATAATATGCATAACGATAATATATTGGGGCCCGCTCAGCGGAGCCATCGTGGGTTCCAGGTAGGACATCTTGATCGGAAGTGTTGTTGCAATCTTCGCTGCTGTCTTCTCCTGCGCGCTGCGCCCTGCAGCGGCAACGTTTCTGCAGTGCCTCTAAGGGGAACGGCTCGGCACGGTCCTGGGTTCTTGCGCGATGCACTCGCTGTCTCGTGCGTCGCGCATCACGCGCGCAGGGGCCATATTCTTAAAAAATATCGCATACGATATTTATCATTGCGCAGTTATTTTCCGATACGTTTTAACTGCGCAATGATAAATATTGTATGCGATATTTTTCAAGAATATGGCCCCAGGTCATGATCACGACGTGCCAAAAGATCTGTCGTTAGCTGTTTTGAAATGCCGGCTCATCTCTTCTTGAAGGTCACTCGAGATCGTCGATAATTAAATTAAGGAACAGAATCTCGATTAATAACGTCTTTCTGGAGACTGCGGTACGGTTCTCGCAATTTTTCGACTGGCGCGACCTTTCAGCGCTTTGCGATCGGAGAAAGATCCGGCAAACGCGCGCGAGATGGCAACGTTACAGTATATTATTTGTAATATTTCGTTTTATTGCTCTTATATAACATTAATATAACAGTGTTCACTAGGTTTATTATTTAATAAAATTTATAAATATCATAATATGCCCGTATTCTGAGCAGTATATAAGTCTGCATCTGTCTATTTTTGTCGTCATAGTTGTAAAAAGTATGAGTACAATATAAGCTCAAAATGCATATATTTTTTAATCTGGATCATAACATGTTTGCGTTCTGACAATGAGTAGCATATAAACCCGCATCTGTGTCTATTTTTGTCATGTTTATAAGAAATATGAGTACAATATGAACTCAGAACGTGCATATGTTTTTCTATGTGGATACATAAGATATTAACTAACTTAAGATAACTGTAAGAATAAAACACCAAACAGTCCCGATGCTTATGATATTTTAATAAGGTAAAGAAGAGAAAAATGTGTTCAACAGCTTTTTTTCTTTTATTTGTACCTCCAATAAAATATATCTTATAAAACTCTTGCACTTTTTTTCTTCCTTGGTTTCTTTCTCTCTCTCTCTCTCTCTCTCTCTCTCTCTCTCTCTTTTCTCGTTTATATCTTCAATACGAGGATAATATGCTTTCATTCTGAAATTATTGAGATCGAACTTTTTATTATTTTGGTATTACTATTCTGTTCTAATCGACACTTACAGAATGAAAGTGCTATGTTCCGTTTTTCATTTGCTTTCTTATTCTATACATGTTTATGTTGTTATATATAACAAGATAGTGGTGCAAGAAAGAATTTAAAGAACATTTACTCAAATCCCGTAGAAAAATTTTTTGAGAATTCTCTAATTTTCAAGATATTTCAAAATTCCAACTAAAATTAGAGAATTTTTAAATGCAATTTTGAAATTAGTATTAGGTGTACAAATAAGTTTCCGCCGTTTTTTATCAAAAACTGGGCATTTATTGTGAAAGAACGGAACCTAATGTTTTATTTGAAGTATTGTCCATCGCTTGCCACTACTTTTTCCCATCTTTCTGGCAGCATACGGATACCGCGTCGGAAGAATGCTTCATCTTTTGAGGCTATCCACGAATCGACCCAATTTTTGGTATCTTCATATGATGTGAAGTGTTGCTCAGACAGGCCATGCGCCATCGATCTAAACATGTGGAAATCAGAAGGAGCAATGTCTGGTGAATACGGCGGGTGGGGTAAAACTTCTCAATGAAGTGTTTCCAAATAGGTTTTGATCGGCGCCGCAACATGTGGACGAGCATTATCATGCAGGAGAATAACTTTGTCGTGTCTGGAGTAGTGGGCGCGCTTTTCCTTGAGTGCTCGACTCAATCTCATCAATTGTGTTCGGTAGACAGCCCCAGTAATGGTTTCGTTCGGTTTGAGCAACTCATAATACACGACACCAAGATGATCCCACCGAATGCATAACAAGAGTTTTTTTCCATGAATATTTGGCTTAGCTGTAGATGTTGAAGCATGGCCAGGTGGTCCCCGTGATTTCTTCCTTTTTGGATTATCATAGTGGATCCATTTTTCATCACCAGTGACTATACGGTGCAGAAAACCCTTTCGTTTATGTTTGGCAAGCAGCATTTCACATGTGAACAATCGGCGTTCAACGTTTCTCGGCGTCAGTTCATATGGAATCCAATTTCCTTGTTTTTGAATCAATGATTTCAACCGATGTGAAATTGCTTGTTGAGTCACTCCCAATGTAAGTGCAAGTTCTTCTTGCGTTTGGCACGAATCTTGATCCAATAATGCTTCCAATTCCGCGTCTTCATACACTTTCGGCCTCCCGCTACGTTCTTTGTCTTCGATGTCAAATTCACCGTCCTTAAACTTTTGAAACCTCTCACGACAACTTCTCTCACTTAAGGCAGCCTTATCATATGCTTCTACAAACAATCGATACGCCTCAGCTGCAGATTTCTTCAAATTGAAAAAGTAAATCAAATGTTTCCGCAAATGACGCTTATTCGGCTCAAAATTCGACATTTTCGCACACAAAAGAATATATTATACTGATAAAAAATCACTATCACATGTTATTGACTGATGTCCAATCTTACGATAAGGACGTTTTACATCTGACAATTTTAACCATAACCCACTGGTGGCGCCAACTTTTGTCAAACGGCGGAAACTTATTTGTACACCCAATATATTCATGCGCTTTATAAAATGTTTTCTAATCATACAGTTAAAAAGAAAAAATAAAGAACCATTTAAATATCGAATATTTGATTTTTAAGTACTAAAAAGAATTGAAGAGAGAGATGGCTTTTAAAATAAGTATTTTCTATTTTGCATAATTTCTTTTCATGATTTTATTATCAAGAATTACAATGAAACAGGATTATAATGAAGATCATGTTCCGCAAATTCGCAAATCACATATGGATATGCTGCCGTATCGCTTTATTAATTAACAATTTAGCCGATCAGTGGATTGCTGATCATTTACAATAAAAATAAAAAGGCAAAATCATCAAAGAAATAACTTTTTTTTAATTCTTCAGTTCCAATAAAAATCCATGAAAATTTCCTTTAAGTTTCTCCAAGGAAAAAATATTTTTTGAGGATTCTTGGGAATACATACTTTTCGAGTTTTGAATACTAGTTGATGTAGAATAATAGTCAGAATAATGCGAGATAGAATAAGAACATTCTATCATAGATTTTAGTGATCATGTCTAGTTAATTATTATTGCTTCTAGCAATATTAATGATATAGTCAGCAATTTCTCTTGCTTTTTTGAAGAACTATATATCACTTGCATAAATATATTATATTAACTCGTTGCACATTAACAAATATTAAAATGCCTTAGAGCGTACCCAAAATATTTTCCTTTGTGACTATATTTTAAATATTATATATAATTAAGATATATAATACATATGTATATATATATGTATATCAGCTCACAAGAGTATAATAGTCATTGGTATTAAAATATCTTAATATACCAATTAATATACCTAACAACCTTAAAGAACATACGTATGTTACTCTAATAGACTAGGAATGTTAATTATAATTACATAATTAAATATGTATTTGTGTGTGTCCGTGTGTGTAACTCGCTTTTTTCTTTTTCTTTTCTCTATTTTTTCCTTTTTCTTTTTACTTTTCTCTCTTCTTCTCTATTTCATTTTTCCTCTTGCCTTTTTCTATCTTCTTTTTTTCTTTTGCATAAATTTGTAATAAATTCTACAATGTAATAACATTATCTATTAATTGAATTGTTACATCTACACTGCCCTGTTGCAGCAACATTGGAATATATTCGAGATGTAATATGAGGTAGAGATCCGAGAAGATTAGCACCCCTCAGAGTACCAGCAAAACCGCTTTTTCCTAAGAAACTGTGAGTACATTTATAAAGGCGAGTTTGCAGAATTAGCACATCGTCGAGATCTTGTTCGCTGTAATGTAATCATATTATTTATAATTTATCGTATATTTAGATTACATTAAAAATTTATATAATTTTTCTATATTTATATATTCTGTACATTCTCAAATATAACATAAAAAATATTTTTTCCATATTTTAGATAGAAGCGAGAAATTATAGCTTTTCTATCACATAATCTCACAGCAAATCGAAAAAAGAGAACTATGCATTAAAAATTTATCGACACATATGTACATACATGCATACATATATGTATGTATATATGTATATATATATATATATATATATATATATATATGCAATGTATACCTTGCTGCAGCTAAAAACTTCTGAAAGAGTTTATTGGAAACAGTACGAGGCCGATCTACCGTATCTTCATAAAGATCCGTTTCTCTGTTATATAGATGCAAAAAATCGGAAAGTTGTTTTGCGGTAATGGCAGCTCGATCTTTCGTACTCAATTTATTGCATGGTAACTACGGAAAAAAATATTACTTCAAATATAAATTATCTAGTTGATCCAAAATTAATATTTCTCATTTATAACAAAAATATTATATTATCGGGTTATGATAACTTGATACGTGCGTGCGTTGTTTGTGCGTGCATGTATACGGATTGATTGTGAATCATCACATCTTATCATTCCTAATAAATCTTGATGTACTTTATAATAATGAAATTCGATTTTTCAAAAATGTGAAATTTTTCAAATCCTCTGAATTTCTGAAAATTTAAAAATTTGTCTAATAACAAAAATTAAAATACATTTAACGACAAATTCAACCATATATGACTGTTGTGTCTCTGTGGAGACACGGAGATTGGCACGATTACAATAACTGCGGCCCCCTATTTGAAAGGTCGTTTCTGAAAGCATTTTTATATCTCGAAAACTATTGATCGGAAATTTTTTTTACTATTTTTCCCGTGTTTCTCGTCAAAAATGTCTTTAGAAACAATCTTTCAAATAGGGGGCCGTAATTATCGTAATCACCTCCGGAGATTTTCTTGGGGTCATTGGCCAATTTAGAACTGGGAAGTTTGGGATCTTCTAGACTTTTCGCCAATTAAATTAGACTTGTAGTCTTATTAGAATAAAAACGTTTATTTCAAGATATTAGCTTTAAATCTTCTTTTCTTCCTTTCTCTACAATTGTTTGGCTTATCGCGGTATAGAGTTACTCCGCGTACGCGTGCCTGATAGCATGTTTGTCTTCACTATTTAGTAATTACAACTGTTCGTCTCGTGATTGCTTTCTTTTACAAGTTCGACTGCCCTGTATATATTAACGATTGTGATTGCCCGCCGCTTATTAGCAATGGGTGTTTTTATTGTCTTTTTTTCGATTAGTTTTCGGAGGGGATAGCTTAGCGACATGATCATATATGGTCGTATCGCTCGTTTCGGATGGGAAGGCTCAGATACAAGCTAAGGAAGTTCGAAGTCGAATTTCTTTGCTTGCGTTCCGGAGTGTCTTCCTTCAAACTTTCGCGATCGCGTAGCTTCCGCGTGTGGTTCGCTCCGTCAGCGTCTCGCGCTCGTAACATTATACGCCTTCCTCGGTTTCGAGTTATAATCGGAAGGCGTGTATTAAATAATATTTAATAATTTATAATACTAGTAATTAAAATTATAATAATTTGGTTAGAGCCGTTTTGGGCTATAACATGATAATGTTATTTTTCGAAAACGCATCTTTCAGAAATGAACTAGAAACACCCCTATATCGCTAATATATGTATACGCCTTATTCGTATCCATCTTATGGTGTTTGCTATTCATGATAGCAGCTCTTTCTTTGTAATCTCGCAGAAATAACGACGAAAGCAATTACGGCAAAAAAAAATTTGGTAAATATGCATATTAGGGGAGTCATTCCCAATGACCTTGATCTTGACACATTTTACAGCCATGTATTGTGTTCCCGTGCCGCGATGTTATGCTGCTCGTTGCGGTGAAAACAATGTTCATCTCCGAGACGACTGTTTTGCGAATGTTTTGATCAATAAGGCCAGACATATTAGATTTAAATTAGCTGTCGACCTGTTCGAGCGCGTTATTGACAGATCCGCTCTTTTTAACTATTTTTTGTGTTATCTTTGTGTTCCTATTACATAATAAAGTTTCTAAAGTGTTTTATAAAGCGAGTATTTTTCATTTTGTGAGTGCTGTTTATGTCGCGCGCGTTCAGTAGCTCGATATCGATCTGCGGACGTAACAATATGTTGTCAAGGTCATGATCCTAGTTGTGAGTAACATCCAAGAAGTTTTAGCCGTCGTTCGTTGTTCATTTAAAAGTTATTAACAATTAAATTGTACAATAATAACAAGTATTAAATGCGATAATCTAAACTTCTCTGAGTATGAACTTTATATTAGTTGTATCATAACTCAAAAAATAATAACGCAATTACGACCTAAAAAACTCAAAAGGAGCGCAGTACAAAATAAGCATTTCGCGCGCGCTGCAAAATCGCGATTAATGCAAACTAGACAATTCGTTGCAAATTTGCAATTAAGACATTACGGCACATTAATCGAAAAGCAACTCACTTTTGGATAATAAAAACAGAGGTAACGAGTACCTCAAGACCGTACTTTAAAAATAGTCAGTAAATAATAAGCACGAAATCAGAATGAGACAGTTATAAGTTAAGTTTAAGATATTGGATAAGGAATAGTTATTAAGTCATAATTTATTATTTAGTCATAAGATTCAGTGGTGAGATTTGGGTTGAGGATGTGTGCATATGCGTGCGCATGCGCGTGTGTGCGTGCGTGTGTGCGTGTGTGTGTGTGTACGATAATTTCTTTATTAATATTTTACGACAAAAATTATACAGGGTGTCCGATAATTTTTGACACACCCGAAGTATGAAGGTAGATTGGCTCAAACTGAGAAGAAAAGTCTTGTACCATTTTGCGATTTTCGTAATAATTATTGAGAAATTAATTAAAAAAGATCGACCAATTCGCGCGAGTATAAGCGCGCAGCGAGAAGAGACGACCCAAAAGTAGGCGCGCGACAAAGTTTTGGGAGGAGTTCAATACAAATGACAACAATTACGTACGAGTGGTATATAACGATGGATTCACGCGTCCTCTAGCAACGACATATCAATGCCGCCCATATCAACTGGATACAGATTCTTTCTTATCGCGCGGTAATACTCGCGTGAATTGGCCTATATTTTTTAATTAATTTCTCAATAATTATTACGAAAATCGCAAAATGGTACAGGACTTTTCTTTTCAGTTTGACCCAATCTACCTCCACCTTTCGTTTGGTCACTTACTTGTCAGACACCCTGTATAAACAAGTATAAGATTGTATAAATATATTTATGTAATATAACGTATATATATTTTTTACATATATATGCTATAAAAATCTTTATGACAATTCATTATTATTTACAGCTATTTATGAATTTATGATTAGAAAAAAGAAAATTAGATATATTTAATCCATTGATGTTATAAAATATGTATATAAATGCACATATAAATGTGTATATAAAAATATATACCTTTATACAAGGTGTCTCAAAGCACCCTTGACAACGCTCGTGAGCAAGTAGAGCACAGTAAACTGAACAGAAAAGTCCTGTACCATTTTTTTTATAACGCTTAATAAAGGAGTTATTATTGAATAACGTCTGGCCAATCAGCGTCGACCTTTAGCCGCGCGCCTGGTAGTGTGCGTGAGCGTTCCGTCGC
>NW_021849299.1:303862-309674 GCF_003651465.1 Formica exsecta | reverse complement strand
TGGAACCAAACAACTTTTGTCTGAAACATTTTTTAATATCTCGCTTCGTTTCCGAGAAATACGCCCGCGTCACTATAAATGCCTCACCCTATATATATATATGTTTGATAACATCAATGGATAAAATATATCTAATTTTTTTCCATTTATAAATTAATAAATAGCTATAAATAATAATCAATTATCATAAAGATTTTTATAGCAAATGTAAAAAATATATATACATTATATTATATAGATATATTTAGAGAATAGCAAAATAAAAAGAGAAAGTAACTTACAGCATTTCCCATATGTTATAAAAGTGCGTAAAATAATTTATTTTTATGTAGGGAGGGTGGGAGGGGAAGGGAGGAAGGGAGAGGGAGAGGGGGAGAGAGAGAGGCGCGAGTGTAAGCGAGTATGTGCGAGGAAAATGAAGCTGAGCGATATGTAGTACGTAGTGAGCAAACGATTAGAAAGAGACAGAATAAGCAAGTGATCGAGAAATGGAAGATGCGAGAAACTGCTATAATGCTAGTGCGTACATATATATTACTCTCACACACATGAAAGAGACAAAGATAATACGATTATATTTATCCTTGTCATGTAAGATTACAGCTCTGTCTATCGCGACATCATGCAACTAATCTTCTGCTTTGTTTTACTCTTGAGCCTCGATTTCGCACACACACATATACACGAAAATTTTCTGCACTAAAATCTTTTTTACTAGGCTTCTAAACACATTTCTAAACGTTCACCTATATTCTTTCATGCAATTCCGAAGACGAAGTTATTCTATTTTGTGCGTACAAACTGCAAAACTTTTATATTGAGGAATTGTTGTTATGAGTTTACGCCACAAGCCGGTAATAAAATTGTAATTTTTTAATTTTCCTCGTTTTTAACATAAAAAGAGATAGGTTCGGGCAATATTACTGTGTGTACTTTAATCATGGAAAGAGATTTATTAGTCTATACAACCAATAAAAACATTTTGGTGCATGAAAAAATTATTGTTTTAGTCGGTAAAACAGACGGCATATGCATCCCCTTAAGATCAGGATTTAAAATTTTCTAAGACTTATTGCCGAAACGGGTTGATGATTTAAAAGAATGAAACATTCTTCGGAAAGAGTTTTGATTTAAATATGAAACTAGACAAAAAGGAGGGAAAGAAAAATTATTCAATTAAACTTACTTTTTAAAATAGTAATTCAGAGGTGGAGGGATGGCAAATTTGTACAGTATTTCGCTGTGTCTCATGTCGGCAGCCCGATATTCGATTCGTGGTTGCTCTGGAGATGATGCCAAGTGAGGACACTGGTTGCACAAGTGCCTAACTCGCGAATTACGGTGCAAAAGCACAGAGTAAGACTGCGTGAAGCTGAAGACCGAAGAATAAGTGTGTGAAGGTTCCTTCGAGTCCTCTTTTTATAGTTCTTTTTTCAGGGATGTATTCTAATTCTAAGAATGGGAATCTTCCAAAACTTCAACGAATTGAAATTGCGCAGAAGTGGAGATTCTTCACCTTAACGAATTAAAAATTGTGCTGGTGTCCTCATTAGGCGGGGTGTTCCTCCTACTTTTCGAAATTTTACCCGTGGTGATTGTCGATTGGTGATCTCGATATCAGTTCAAAGTCTCTTAAGCATTAGATTTCCCGGCGGACCTTGGCGCATGTGATCTAATTAGAAAAGGTTTTACTTCCTTATGATTATTTTTATCAATATTAATGCTGCTTTATTTACTGAATATTTCGTTACGGAAGTTTTATCATTATTGATTCAGTTGTACTTATCAGATATTTCGTTAGAAGGAATTTTATTATCTTTTCGGTATCACTTTATTCTTCCGCCGGAAAATTCTACTGCAAAGGGTATCTACTGATTTTTATTTATTTCTAGGCGACCAGCACGTTTTCGTCACCGGTCTTCTTGCATCTTTCTCACGGTTACTCATAGATATGGATATTGACAAGTGACTAAATGTTTAAAGAAATATGTGGCGCAAGATCCTCTATTTGCTGAATGATTCATTTTTATCACCAATTGACTATCGTTGTCGCAACGTCGCGGTAGTAAGGAATCGTGGAGTCGCCAGGACGTAACATTTACATTGTACACTTTTGTTTTATGATTTCTTAGGAAATGAATCTTTTTGTACTTTGACAAAACCACGAAGCTTATCAAGGCCAACATATAATAATCTCATGTTAGGGTTGCGAAAAACTTGTTTAAATCGTTCTGAAAAGATTGTAATGTAAAGAATGAATGCGGTTTCTCCGGTTGATTTTTCTCTAGTCACAGCTTTCAGTTGATTTTTTGTAAATAAGAGTTTTCACACAATCGACTCGCGACCCGTGATAATAATTTGAATTTAGATTGATTTCGAGAACCAATCATCAGTGATCGACACCGAGTTGTTTGTCACGAATTTGTTAGGTACATAAGATGGAATTAAAAAATTAAAGAAAACAGAAGCCTTTGTGCTCAAATAGAACGTCTCGGTCTTTAGAACGTTCGAAAAATAATTTGATTCAATGGATATACCGCTTCGTTGAACACTAATTTTCATTTAAAAAAAAACTGAAGTTAATTTGGGTTAGGTTAGGTGACTGAGTAGTTGTGCGAAGCAGTTACTAACACTAGTAATACCGTTGATACATACCAATTTAGAGTGCTTATAAAATTTGACAGAAGAAATTAAAACAGAAATCTGTGTGAAATTGTACAATAATAAACTTCGTTTCGCCACCGGTCTTCTTGCGTCTTTCTCACGGTTACTCATAGATATGGATTTGAAAGTAGGAGACGGTATAGGGTGAACAAATAGAAATTCATGTAGAACTGTATAATGATCCCACAAGAAACGTATGGACGGAGGAGGGGCGGACTCCTTTCCCTTTGCTTCCCCATCCCGAAAGAAACTAATCTAACCCAAACCTACATTTTTAATTTAAAATTAAGATTATTTATAAGATAAATAGGATTAGGTTTGGATCAGTGATGCCAGAATTGCCACGCTAGCAACTCAGCAATTAATGCGGCATATCGAATTTCTGCTGATTTTTTCCGGTTTTCAAACGGCAAAAGTGAGTCATCCACGCCGAAGCGCCGAGCTCACACGTACGCGGTTTGCGCTTGTGTGCGTCATCCCCTCCACTACGGTTGCGTGTTGCTAGCGTGGCAATTCTGGCATCACTGGTTTGGATTAGATTAGTTTTCTTAGAATTATGAGCGTAACGGGAGGGGCTCCGCCGGTCCTCCGCCTATACATTCCCTGTGGGTTCAATACATAGCTCTATATGGGTTTTCAATTTTTCATGTAAAGAGATGCATTCCATATTCATTATAAAATGCTACTTGATGATTTTTCTGAAGGACGAAAAATTACATTCCATTTATAAAATATTAATTTTATTTTCAATAAACAATGAGCGACAGCTAAAATCTTTTGAATGTTACTCAAGAACATAACTTTGATAACATATGTCAAGGTCAAGGTCATTGCGAGAGAGTCTGCACATTTATCACATTTTTAATTAGAAATATTTGGGTTAGGTTAGAATTTTTCATGCTGGAGATGCAGGGAGAAGGACTCCGCTCTTTTTCGCCCACGCATTTACTTAAATATTTAAATATGCAACTAATATAAAATTCATGCTCGGAGAAATTCAGATTATCGCATTTAATACTTGTTCTTATCGTACAATTTAATTGTTAATATCTTTTTAATAAACAATGTGCGACGGCCAAAACTTTTCTAATGTTACTCGGGGTTATGATCTTGATAACATATTACAGATAGCAAAGTCTGCTAGATAACGTATTGCAAATTGTACGCTACTGGGTATTTCATTTTAAGTGATACAGTCGATTATCTTGAAAATAAAACATTTTCGGAAAAAATGTTCCATATAAAAGTTGTAAGGTTTTAAGTAGCGCATTACACAGCAATGTTAGTGTGACGACAGCGTTGTTAAGCTCACATAAAAATTACTTTAAAATTTTTTAATTATACTTCCTATTTTTGATTATATATACTTGTAGCTGACTTCGAGAGCTTTTCAAAACATTATAATAAAGTTATTATTCATTAAGTACTTTCTGAGTTATGAAGCTTGAAGGTTACAATACTTGCAACGTAGCACGCGCGAGCGCGAGTCAGTATGATACCCTCGCGTGCTATAAGAAAAAGCGACGACGCGGCGGCGGTTAAACTCCACATCACTGATACCAGAATTGAGATGCGAGCAACACGACTCTGTATTGAAAGGGATACGCACACAAGCGTGAACACAGAGCGTTTTGCGCGTTACATGTACAAGGTTTACGCTTGTATGCGTATTCCTTCCACTACGTCGTGCTACTCGCTTCTCAATTCTGGCATCACTGTTCCACATATACGTAGCTCACATGCGGAATCGAGTCCGATTCTGCCCAATTAAACGACTTAGTTTTCCCCTTTCAAGTTTTTTTCTTATAGTTTTTCTTTTTCAAACAATTTTTTATACTGCACCAGCAATGAGCTTTTTCAAAGCTTTCTCCAAAATAATTGATTACGATTCAAATGAAATTGTTACGTTCTGGCGACTCCACAATTCCTTTCTTTCGCGACGTTGCGGTAACGATCGTCAGTTGGTGATAAGAATGAATCCTTCAATAAACAAAGCATCTTGTACCATACGTTTCTTTTAAACACTGTCACTTGTCAGTAACTATATTTACGAGTAACCGTGGAAAAGACGCAAGAAGATTGGTGATGGAAATCACGCCGGTCTCCTCGAGATAAATAAAAAATAATAGATACCCCTTGCAGTAGAATTTTCCGGCGGAAGAATAAGGAGATAATAAGAACTTTTTAACGAAATATTTAATAAACGCAGCTGCATTAATATTAATAATAATTTTCTAACGGACAAGTACAACTGGATCAATAATGATAAAATCTTTTTGACGAAATGTTTAATAAATACAGCTGCATCAATGTTGACAAAAATAATTATAAAGAAGTAAGACCCTTTTCTAATTAGATCATGTACGCGAGGGTCCGCCGGGAAAGCTAATGTTTAAGGAACTTTTGAACTGATATCGAGCTCACCAACCGACGATCAGCACTGGTAAAAATATGAAAAATAGGAGACACCTCCTGCCGAATGAGGACACTGGCACGATTCTAATTCGTTAAAATTTTAAAGAATCCCTACTTCTAAAAATTAAAAGATGCCCTCAAAAGGAAATTATAAAAAAAGGAACTCATAAGACTCGAGCAGTTATTATTCAACTTCAATCAGTTCCGGGTAATCAGTCTCGTGTGCGCGAATAATATAAAGAGTCAAAGTAAAAGTAAAAGTATCAGTTCAAGATCAGTGTCCTCGTCTTGGCGTCGTCTCCGAGGCACAACCCGGTAACCGCACAGCAATACCGCAGCACACCATCCAAACGAAAGGCGTCTATTTTCTACCAGCAATCTCAATTTACCAATCGCAATTCATCAGTAAAAGTAAATCTCGAATTATTCAATTTTATTCATGTCATAAATTCCTGCAATAAATAATATTTTCCACTGGTTCCGTAGTGAGAACCAGGTTGGGTAAAATTTACAACTTGCGACCCACCATCATAAAACGAGATCATTCCGGGAGTCGGAAGATTCAAATGTCTGCATATTTTAATTCGTCTGAAATTACGAGTAGTAGTGATTATCTATTAAGTACACACACGGAAACAAGTATCACTGAACATACAACCCTTCCTATTTCCCCCTTTCACTTCTCCCCTAGCTTCTCTCCAATATATCCTTCTGAACCCCCTTCCCCTGAACC